>NW_006239266.1:356627-358844 GCF_000226075.1 Solanum tuberosum | reverse complement strand
TATATATATATATATATATATATATATATATACTTTGACATAACAAAGTGTAAGCGTCTAAAGTTTCAATCCTGAAATACAGTAAACAGGAAAAGAAAAATAGCAAGCAAACAATAATATTTGTATTTGAATTAATGTGAAGGTTACAATCTTTATAAAAATCTCTTAAAAAGATATGTAATCTCCTTATTCTTCTCTCCACAGATGTTCTTGATTTGGCGGAATACTTGCGGCTCAATACTTGGAGCGAAGACTTCTTTGTATGCGGAAGACATGCAGATCACCAATGAAGAGCAATTATGTATTTCTGTGTGTATGTATGTGTATATATCTTTTGGTCTTATGAAGACCTCTTTATATAGGCTTGAGCTAGGGCTTTAGGGGTATTTTGGTCCAAGCAATTTTGACCCCTGGGCCTGAAGAATATGAGTTGGGCTCATCTTGTCAATTTAATGGGCTGGCCCAAATGTTATTTGGACTTGATTTAAGTCATATAATTTTGACATAAATATTAATCCGACTTTATTAACCAGTAATTTGACTTGGTCAACGTATCATGAATTTAAGATTTAATCCAAATTTAGTATGGATTTATCAATAAAACTTCACTGTCTACACAAAGTAAATGGATATCATAAATTTGAAATATTAAAATTATCATTTTTTATTAATGGCAAAGGCAAATTATGTTGAATTCCTTTTCTTCCTTCCACTATACGATGAAGATATTTTTTTAAAATAATTATATTTTAAACAAATGGAAAAATGTTAAGGTTCATGCTATAACATTTCTCTCTAGTTTTACTAAATAAAGGGAATAAGGTAAGCTTTGAGGTCTATTGACATTACCTAGTTTTATTTCAATTTTTAAATATAAGACTTTGATAAAAGAGAATTATTCAAGCTCGAAAGATTGTGAAATAAATGAATTTCTAAATATGCATAAAACTTTGAAATGTTAAACGAAAATAGATGATCTAATATGACATAAAAATTACATATATAGAAATTTAATCAAATTGATGATAATTTAGATATTTAACATCATTTAACTTAATGAGAAATTCTCTTACACATTATTGCACACAATCATTTTGAGATTACATTGAATTTCACCCTTATAAAATTACTTCAAATTCATCAATCAAAAGGGAAAAATGAGCAAAAACAAGACAATAATGAGTAAATGCTTTTCTATGTGAGAATGCATTTCAAGGAAAAATAGGTTATGCTTATGACTCCACTCTTATAAAGGATAATGAGAATTTGGAGATTTTTGGTAGTATTATTGTGTCTGCTGTTGATCTTCTATATAATCCTTAATCAGTAAAATGTAGTATGTGATAAATTCATGTGTTAGATCAAGAATATCAATGATGAGAAAACAATTGTTTTTTTTTAAATATTTTTCTTGGAAGAGAGCTACAAGACTTTCAAAGCACTGTCACTAAAATGAAGATGTGAACAACTCTACATCTCATAAATTTTATGGAGAATTAATATTTTTGTTCTATCACAATTTGCAACGTAATTAAACATTCACTACAACAAAAACAATTTTTAGCGGTATTAAATATTGACATTAATAAAGAGTGTTAAAGTCTTTACCAGCATTAGTTAAGTGCCATTAGAATCAATGTCGCTAAAGGCTTTAGGGACATATACAAAGAGTGCTAATTACCGCTAAAAATACATATTTAGCGACAATTAAGAATTAATTACCGTTAATAATCATTTTTGACGTAGTGATTTGTCAATTAGGACAAGTACCAAAAGTCTTCCTGAGTTATATTTTCCCTTTAATGTACCACAACAGACAAATACCAAAAAACTAAAATGTAAAATATTGATATATAAAGTAAAGGCAAACTACATTTACTCCCTTCTTTTCCTTTTCTATTTTTTTATTTTTTATAAAAACAAATGGGAATTTAATTGTTTATGCCCATTCTACAAAGAAACTTCTCTTTAGTTTCAAAATAAAACAGAAAAAAATTAAAAGAGGTAAGCTTTAATTTGAAGTCTATTGAATATTGATATGATACACCCCACTTTACCCCAAATTTTAAAATATTAAGACTTTTATGGAAGGAAATTATTCAAGATTAAAAGGTTGTGAAATAAATAAATTTCTCAATATACATAAATTTTTTTGAAGGTTAATTAAAGGAAAATGGAAATTCTAAACATGGCATAAAAATGAATATATATATATAT
>NW_006239266.1:355247-356577 GCF_000226075.1 Solanum tuberosum | reverse complement strand
TATATATATATATAGAAATTTAATTAAAACAATGATAATTCAGAATTTACATAATCTACTTAATGAACAAGATTTTCTCAAACATTATTGCACACAATCTTCTTGATATATAGCTACACATTTACATTGAATTTTAACCTTCTAAAATTACTTCAAATTCATCAATCAAAAGATGAAAAAAAAAAAAAGAAAAAAAAAAGGGGAAAATGAACAAAAACAAGACAATGTTCACATTTTCTTCTTCTTCTTCTTCTCCATTTGGCTCAACATTAGTCTTATGTCTAATTGTTGCTTTCTTCGTGATACCAAGTACAAGTAACCACTTGTCTGATGTGTGCATCAAATCCAAAAGTCCAAGGTTTTGCTTGCAAGTTTTAGGCCTAAATCCTCATAGGAGTACTTATGAGTTGACTCGAGAGGCCATCAACTTAACATTGGCTAATGCCTTCGAGACAACAGAAAAGATTCACACCTTTATCAACCAGACAAACGATGAAGATTTAAAAAAGATATATGAATACTGTTTGAGTTTTTATCAAGATATCATTCGTAATTTAAAAGACGCGGAGGAGCATTTTTTGAAGGAAGGTCCAAATTTTGATGTGAGCGCTGCAGGAAACATAGCCCAATTACATTCTTATCAATGCGAGATTGCATTTCAAAGAAATGTTGGCTATATTTATGACTCCCCGCTTATAAAGGATACCAAGAACCTAGCGATTTTCGGTAGCATCGTTGTGTCTGCTGTAAATCTTCTATATAATTCGACGTTAATAAAATAACAGTGCATGATAAAAGTTTTATATATATATTCAAAATTTTAGTAGATATGTACAAATGTTAGATTTCAAGCCTAGTAAACTGAAGTGTTCAATGGGCTCATTTATATCTTGAACCAATAAATTAAACTCAAATCCTGGAAAAGCCATTTTATGGGATTATCTGATTTGAATTTGACCACTTACAATAACTGATTTTTGATATTTTTGAAAAAGGATAATATTAATCTTTCATATTTGACTATCTCATAATTGATTTTTACTATTTTTGAAAAAGGCTAGTACAAATCTTTCATATTTGACTCTCTTCTGGAGAGACAAATTTGAACTTCTATAATGGTGTGTTTGGTATGAAGGGAAACATTTTCCGGAAAATGTTTTCTAATTTTCTCATGTTTGGTTGGGTTAAATGTTTTCCAAATCAATTCATTTTCCTCAAATTTAAGAAAAATGACTTCCTTTCAAAACTTAAGGAAAACATTTTCCAAAACTCTCTTCCAACTTCAAAATTTGATTTTTTCACGCATACACTTGACCCTCCCCCCCCACCC
>NW_006239266.1:338412-354208 GCF_000226075.1 Solanum tuberosum | reverse complement strand
AGTTTGTTTTCAAAAAATATTTTCAATTTCAAAATTTCATTTTTTCACCCCTACCCTTGACCCCCCTTGACTCGAGACCAAGACTCCTTACAACTCGCACCAATCGCGGCACTGAGCGGCCGGAGATTGATTGAAAAGGCAGGCCCAGCCGACCCTCTCCCCCCCCTAACCGCCTATCTACTCGTGTTCGTAGCTCTATCGGAGGTCAAGACTGTGGTCCGGCAGAAAAACTGAAGTCGTCCGCCCCCTCACCCACCCCCCAAAAAAATTTAAGTTTGTTTCTAAAAAATATTTTCAATTTCAAAAATTATTTTTTACTCTAATAAAAATAAAAGATATTTCTCAAAAATATTTTTCATTCATAAATCAAACACTAAAAATCTTTTTCGAAAAATATTTTCTACTCACCAACCAAACATGAGAAAATAAGTCAAAAATCAACTTGTTTTCCAGGAAAACATTTTCTAGAAAAACATTTTCCATGGAAAACATTTTCCTTCATACCAAACACACCCTAAATTGTAGACTTTTTCTTCTCATACAATAAATAATAGCATTCTGTCACGATCTAAACCATAGTAATTCACAACCACGCAAAACCACCTGTGGGAGAACCAATAACTAACCCAACACACCATTTATTAAAAGTAGTTCATCACATAAAACAATTTAAAAACAACTAAAGAATTGAGTCCCAATAAACTCAATTCAATAGTCAAAACATTTGCAGAAATAACAATCCCTAAAAATTTAAAATCGTGGTACCAAAACTTTAATGTCTAAAATAAAGGGGATGCAACCCTAAAGTTTAAAAACAATAAATTACTCGAAGAATGTCTTAGTTCGAAAAGATGGACAAGAAAAGCAAGGGAATCCACGCAGTCTGAAAGAGTAACTTACCCTTGAATTTGAAGTCAAACATCTATTAACTAAGGTCTCAGATCAACCATTGGAAGATGCCCCGTACACAATAAGGAAAGAACAAGTGCAATATTAGTACACAAACCACAACGTACTGAAAGGATCACACGATCAGTCCAAGATATGAATGTAAGCAATTTACCAAAATGCAGTAACACATAACAATACATATAATAACAATCACCAATTAATATAGACTCCTAGTCACATTCATGAACAACAAATACTTAGATACATGTCTCACATGATCACAAATGCAAATGTCCAGTCCTCTTATTGAACCATAAACATATACCTGATCCTCTCATGGAACCCACACTTGATCTGTTAGTGTATCAGCGTGGTATCCGAGCCAACTATTGTTATTGTACAAGCGTGGTATTCGAGCCAACTATTGTTATTGTACCAACGTGGTATCCGAGCCAATTGAGTTAGTGTCATATCAGGTGTTGTACCTGAGCCAATCAACAATCATGCACAAATCACTAACACAATGAAAAATACCACTTGAAAGCCACAAGTCACATAAATAGGTCCATTGTATGAGATTATCAAAATGATGTCATTCCATATGCTTCTCTATGTTTTTCCTAACATACATTGCACAAATAATACTACAAGCAGTAGACATGCATAGATACATAAATCAGAAAATATACAATCATCACCTACCTTGAATTAAGCGTCTTGAAAACTCTAAAGAACTCTAACTTTCCCCTTTTGAAGTGTCTTGGGTTGTTCTTGGTCTAAACAATTAAATAAATGCAACAATTAATCTAAAAATGACCTAAACAGTACTCGAATTATAACCAAATCCTATCCCTAGGCCAATTCATGATCGTCCTCCCCAACTCAGGGATTTTCCACCATGAATCATGTCAAAATCCTCCGCTAAGAGTAATATCTCAGATTCTAAGGCTTAAGAATGAATATACAAGGTCGGGGAGTAACAAAATTACCTTTACTGATGAATTATGTAAAAATTTGAGTAGACCTCTTGAATCTCAAGAACAAACTGTAGAAATTAAGAGGTTTTGAGGCTGATTCTGTATAAAAATCCCCCTTTCCCCGCTATAACGGCCAACTACGTTATAGCGGAACTTACCCCGCTATAGCGCTTGCACACGCTCACTATAGCGGGAGCCTCTCACGATAGGGACTATGCGAAAGTATTGCTGCTTCGAAAATTTCTGAAAAGTGCCTTTTTCACAACACACATACTTCCCTTGACGTCCCGATCTATCCCTTCCATGCCAAGATCAATTTTGAGAGTTCTACTTACGTGAATTCAATTTCGTAAAGCACTATAGGTTCCTTAATGTCTTGGCTACAAGAAAATATCAACCAAGCCTAGACATTAAACCCCACCCATCCTTAGATGACCAACACTCCACTTAGCCAAGATTCTTTCTAAGGTTAGCCTAGCCTAGCATAAATTTTTTAAGTCACTATCCATAAAAATTTATTGCCCAAATTTTTTCAGTATTGATCTACTCATAACGACTGAAATGGATTGTGTAACACATTCACAATGGAGTTTTCAAACAAAGTCTTGTTTAAGGAAAAACTATTCTCTCAATAATATATGTAATACTTTTGTTATATCAACTATATGTTAGTCAATTGATCAAATCAATTTAATATATTTGTTTATACTTTTGTCATTTGAAAATTGAACTCTTGTCTGAAGATGTGAATACAAATTGGAATTGTTTCTAAATTTTTGAGTAACTTGGAGTGAAAAAACACTTTTGGATGTTTCTTAAATTTTGATAAAACAAATATTACTAGTGTTATGGAATATATTAACTATTTATTACTAGTGTTATAGAATATATTAACTATATAATACTATTAGGATCGATGAGGTGCCTATTTATTCAAAAATTAATATTTCACCCCCTCCCCCCCCAAAAAAAAATAATAATCAGGATATTCCTCTCAAAAATTAATTTACATTCAAAGCTTTTAAAATCTATTTAATTTTCACGAGTTTTTTACTTTCTTTAATAGTTTTGTTTTGGTATATAATGCACAGATAAATTCATGTATTTGGCATTAGCATTAGAATAAACATATCTTTGTTTTGTATTTTTTTAATTATAGAAATGCTTCAAAAAGGGAAAAATCTAATTTTTGGGCAATAAGTATGCTGCATTAAAATAGGGATATTCCTTTTCAAATAATTGGTCTATGTTCACCTCATTTCAGTACTATTTATTATTAAAATAAAAAAGAGGTATTTTAAAAAAATATAAATTTAATACCATTGGAATTAATGTTAATGATAAATGACACTATAATATTGAATGTCAAGGAGATGTTTCCAAAAAAGAAAAGGCTTCAAAAAGGGAAAATAACTAATTTTTGGGCAATTAATATGCTGCATTAAAATAGGGATCTTTCCTTTCACACGCTCGGATTATACATATACAACTAAATCCTATTTATATTTGTTATCAATTGTAAATAACACTATAATATTAGTTGAGGGAGGTACAATAAAACCTCACTAAATCAATATAGGTGGGATCATAAAATATTACTATTTTATAAATATATTATTTAATCAATAAATTAATATTTATTAATTTAAAGAATGTTTTGAGATTCAACCTTGTGATGCTGGAATAATAAGAACTTTCAAGATGTATTATCGCAATATATTTTATCATAGAATATTAGAAACTATAAAGTGGGACAAACGGATCTAGGAAAGATTAATGTTTTGGATGCTGTCAATTTTGCAATCCCGACATGGACAACAAATGTTCAGCAAGAAACAATAGCAAATTATTTTCAACATGTACAATGCAAAATTCGTTGAGGGAATGAAATCTCAAAGAATTTGAATGAACCCACTTGTGAAAACGTCATTCATGAACTTGGGGTCATGATTAATGATCTTAGTTACCGCAATAAATTGACGTCAATAACATGTTGATTACCCGAATGAAAATGATACATGTTCAGAGGTCTAGACTTAGAAGAAATTGAGGATATCATCAGAAAAAAATAATGTTGATGATGAAGTTGAAGATAATACAATACCTTTGGAACCAATGATGCGTAAGGAAATACTTATCGCATCTAGAACTCTTCACAATCTTATGGTGCAGTTCGAAAAGAAAACATCGAAACTTTTGGATACAATAACAGAAGTTAGAGATTAACATCAACTAGAATTAAATTTTAACAAAAAACAAAACACTGTAGAATCATATTTCACTAAATTGTCTTAGATATATTTGTAATAAATAAATATTAATGTATGATAATAATGAGACCATATATTAATATAGGAGTCTCCTAAAAATATACATTATCTTATATATTTTATCGAAATGTGACATTTTTTCAAGGAAAAATTGTATGAAATAACAAACTATTAATTCAAATTAAATGCTATAGTCATAGTTTCTTTTATTTGTAATTCGCAGCAAACATTCCATGTTTTTTGCCATCTGTATTTGTATATTTCGGTATACATATGTGTTGTATATATGCAGTAATTTTGTTTATATACAATTACTGTTTTAGTTTGTATACTGAAATATACAAATACATATTTTGCAGGACCCATTCAGTATACATATGTGTTGTATATATGTAGTAATTTTGTTTATATACAAGGGATAAGGGTCTTAAAAATACCTCAACTTTGGTCGAATTTGTTGTTGCGATACTAAACTTTCATGAGGACCTATTACCTCCCTAGACTATTTAATACCGTATTTTCAACAATATATTTGCCCACGTGGACATAAAAAATAATGCATAATTGTAATATGTCCACGTGGACACATATATACCTTTAAAATACACTATTAAATAGTTCAGGGGGTAAAAAATACGGTATTAAATAGTCTAGGGAGGTAATAGGTCCTCATGAAAGTTTAGTATCGCAACATCAAATTCGACCAAAGTTGGAGTATTTTTTAGACCTTATCCATATATACAATAACTATGTTTTAGTTTGTATACCGAAATATACAAATACAGATTTTGCAAGGCCCATTCGGTATACATATGTGTTGTATATATGTAGTAATTTTGTTTATATACAATTACTATGTTTTAGTTTGTATACCGAAATATACAAATACAGATTTTTATGTATATGTATACCGAAATATACAGATTAATAGCCATAGCAAACATAAAATTTTCTATGGAGCGCAATTATACAAACTATAGCTATAGCATACAAATATGATTTTTATGTTTGTTAAACCTAAAATTTACTCTATTTTCAATTGGGCCAAGTCGGGACCGGAGAAAAATATTATTTTAAAGAGATTGTTAATTTACCGAGTATTAGTTTAGTGAAGTTTTACTGTATTTGTTTTTTCTAAAAAAAAGTTAGAGGACTAAAATAATTTTCACCCATAAAAAATCTAAAAGAATAAATAAAAAACTACCAACCGTTTTATTTTTTTTAAAAAACTTATCTTTTTATTGTTATTTACTTAATATAATTAGCATCTCAACTTTTTTATACCATATATTATACAAAATATTGCAATTTTATAAGTTTATTATATATATATATATATAGCCTTTTAATGGCAAAGACAAATTTCATTTTTTTGTGATTTTCTATTTGGTGTTTAGTATCCTTATTGAAGCCTGATCAATTCGAATTCACGTTGCGTAAGGGCTCCATTTTGGGTGAAGCGCTCCCTACTAAGGATTTTTTCATATCCGGACTCGAATCCGAGACCGCTGATTATGGGAGGAGCAACACCATCCACTGCACCACATCCTTTGATGACAAAGACAAATCACATTGAATCCCTTCTTTTCCTTTTTTTTTTTTGAAACAAATGGAAAATTGTCTATGCCCATTTTTTTCTCAAGTAAACTTTGAAGTCTATTGATATATATATATATATATGATAAATATATATCAAAGAACAAAAGGCTGTGATATAAATAAATAAATTTCTCAATATAAATAAATCATTTGAAGGTTAAACAAAGACGAAAAAACATAACATGGCATAAAAACAAACATAATGTATATAGAAAAATTCCTAATCTATTTAATGAACAATATTAATCTCTCATCTTGAAATATAGCTACATTTTCATTGAATTTCAACCTTATAAAATCACTATAAATCTACCAATCTAAAGGGGGAAAACAAGCAAAAACAAAACAATGACAACATCCTCTTCTTCCTTTGGCTCCACACTAGTCTTATGTCTAATTATTGCTTTCTTCATGACACCAAGTACAAGTAATCTCTTGGACAAAGTGTGCATCAACTCCATTAATCCAAGATTTTGCTTAGAAGTCTTTGGCCTAAATCCTCATAGGAGTGCTTATGAGTTGACACGAGAGGCCATCAACTTAACATTGACTAACGCCTCCGAGACAACAAAAAAGATTCACATATTTACAGATCAGACAAATGACTTCAACTTAAAAGATATATATAATTATTGTTTGGATTATTACCAATATGTTATTGATACTTTAAGGAGCGCGGAGGAGCACTTTCTAAAGGAAGGTCAATATTTTTACTTGAACGATGCAGGAATTGCAGCCCAACTAAATGCTTTTCGGTGCGAGAATGTGTTTCAAAGAAAATGGGGTTATGTTTATGACTCTACTCTTACAAAGGAAAACGAGAACTTGAGTATATTTGGTAGTATTGTCGTGTCTGCTATAGATCTTCTATATAATTCGACATTAGTAAAAACATAGTATGTATTAAAAGTCACAGGTTTAAATTAAAATCAAAATCCTGGATTTGATCTCTTGACGTGTATGACGTGTTAAATTGTTGTACCATGTCCCTGTTGGGAGCGCCACCCCTGAATGAGCCCTGCAATCCGAATTTAGTCGGAGCTCCAATATGGACTCCAAATACCGGGTGGAAAACAAACAAAAAAATTGTTGTACCACGTCTCTGCCCAAAATGACATTTCTTGAAGGAGGAAACAGTGTTACTCGATAAATCTTAATAATGGATTGAAGAAATATTGTGGGAAAATAATATATGATTAATTAGAATTTAGGAGCATTCCCCTAATTATTATAAACAAGAATATAAGTGAAATTTTATTTTGCCTCTTTAATGATACTGAGTGATCGGAGGTTGAGATAAGAAGATAAAACTATTTGATTTTTCAATATCGAGGTAGATTTTTGATTTTTAAAGTAAGAGGGCTAAAATAATTTTCACCTATAGAAAATCTAAAATCTGTTTTTTGGTGACTAATCATTACATTAATCACCTTGTAAAAATATATATACTCCAAAAAGTACCACCCATTTTTTTTAATCTCATCTTTGTATTGTTATTACTTAATAGGTGTGTATTGTGTTATGAACCAAGTTCAATCCAATGTGATATCAAGGTCGCGAAAGTAGTTATTGGGCTGACAAGAGCTATTGTGTCGAGAATAAGCAATAAGGCCAGGTTAATTTGGGATTCGGGTTGAGAGGTGGGCATGAGACCAGTTCCATAAAAAAGTAGTGGCATGCGATTAAGAGATTATGCAAATTGTTGAGGAAAATGTCTAGTCCTCTCATCCCCTTTCTCTTATGCTTCTCATCCCTTTCTTCTACTTGTGTTCTTCAATTTCCCTTTTAGTTCTTAAGTTCTTTATAATTCCAATAACGAATGACTAAAATATCTATCGGTTCTTTGAGTTTGAATAGCGTTGGTTTAGTTATTGGGTTTGTTATATTGTATTGCGCAATGTTTGTTTTACTCGAAAATATAAATAAAAGAAAAATGGACTAAGTTTTCGAAAAATCGATGAAACTTATGATTTAAGAGAAATCGAATTTTCAAAAGAAACAGAGTCGCCACTTAATCTTTTTAGTAAAAATCAAGAAAAAACTTAAGGTTTTCAAAAGACTTAAACAGATAAAATCAGTTGAAAATGAAACGGGTTCGAATTCAATGTACATTCCGAGAAGGTGTTAGGCCTTCGAAATGTCCGCTAACTTGCGGTTGACCGGCGATTTGACTAAAATGACTTTTCAACTAACTTTTAAAATTTTTATCAAGTAAAAAAGAACTCATTCATTTTTTTAATTATTTACTTATTTTTATTTTTTTAAGGGGAACAATTAAAGGGAAATATTCTAAAGGGAATAATTCAAGTTGCAAGACAAATAATAAAATAAAGCTAAATATAAAATAAAATATATATTTTTTATTTGAATATGAAAAAGATATGACTATCTTTGGGAAATTAATTTAGTTAAACCAAGATCAAGATAAATTGTTAGTCAAATACAAATAAACAAATAAGTAGTTAAATGAAGAGAAATCTTTGGACTTGGACTTCCTTGCCCAAATTCAATTAATGTTGGGCTTTTGGCCCACCTGTCCTAACTCTAAAATTTTGGTCCAAATAATGTACTTAAGCCCCCAAACTCCAAATCTGCTGAACCTGTCCTAATGCTAAAGTCCATCCCAAAATGATGGATTTTTGGCCCACTTTCATCAAAATAGTTGTTGGTGCTTATTTCATTGGCCCCTGGCCCATTTCATTTGCTGCTGAACCTGCTGGAAAATATTCAAGGGCTCTGGGCTTATTTGCCTTCAGAAATCTGTGTATGCATTTTGATGTATACTGCTGTATACAAGCCAAATTTTGGCCTTTTCCCCTGTGTATTTGAGTTGTACCCGTGTTTCATCTTCGTTACTCCTTTGAGGTGGGGCCTACTCAAAGGAAATCGTTGGATTTGATCCAACAGAATAATGCGAGGAAAGACGGAGTCCCAAATTAGACTCGGATCAAAAGTTCATGAGAGAAAAAATATATAAGGATTAATAACTAATCATAACGAGACTCCACTAAAATAATTAAGCATGTGGGATAATGACAAGCTTAATGACCCATCAATAGCTAAACAGACGCTCAATAGTCAAAGTACATTTATAATAATTAATCACAGTCTCAGAATGTTTAACAGTGAGCATCAAGTAGATAAACCTAAAAGAAATACATTTTTATACCACAATATGAAGAATCAAGAGTCAAACACCTATAATGACAACAAATTTATTGACTTGGAAATAAGCTTGCTGGAAAAAGAAAACATAAGGAAGAATGCAAATTTTTGAATCATGTGTAAGACACATTCAACAAATATTTGGACTAATATTAAAATAACTTATGCAAAAATCTAATATTCTATTCTCAAGCAAACAAATTTTAATGGCTACTACACATGAGAGCAAAGCAATATTACAGGTGTCGGCAACACAAAGACAAATATTTAACCAAAGATATATTAAAATAATAAAGGCAACATATTCAACTCAGGTGAACCAAACAAAATTTAAACCCAAAACTAAGACTTCACAGAGAAGAGAAAAAATAGTTTTAAACAAAAGGGAAAAACATGACTCTTAGAGAATTTCAACAATGATAATATAGGGAACAATCCAAAATATTTGCAATTCAATTAGAAACAAGATAAAGAGTTAGACTAATTATCCTAAATGAAAAATGAAATCACCATGAGATTCAAAAGCCCTTAATTGGTACAGTAACATGAAAACACATTGAACAACAAGTTTAAATAGGCAAAAATGACATGTTAAGATGATACTACAAGTTGTAACACCTAAAATGGTGAAGAAGTCTATCTAAACAGCCTATATGCTTGACACTTGAAACCAAATGAATACGAAACCATTTCGAGAAAAAAAATAAAACATAAACCAACCAATCTCACATGTCATGATATTGAACCAACAAATCTAACAACTACCATCTAATACCAAGAGAAACTTTATCAAAATTTGACTCATGCTAGCTGACTCGGGATTCACAGGAATGCTAAAACGATGAACCAAATACACTAAATAACATAACTTATAATAAAGTATTGAGTATACAACACACCATATTGAAATGAAATACAAGAGGATGTAAGATTACCTTTCTTGGAGCAGCAGAACCGAGACAAAACGAGCAGGGAGTAGCAACTTTACTACGAATGGAATCTCGTCTGAAACTCGAATTCCAAAGAGAAGATTCAGAAACTCGGTGATATACACTATCATTCTAACCTTTGCTTTGATTTTTCTTACCTATGCTTGATGAATTTCAGTTTCTTTTTGTATTTTTCTCACTGCTTTCTACCAACAAATTTTCTCCCACACTTTTCACTGAAGAAGAGTAGGCTTATATAGATGAGAATTAGGGTTCATTTTTTGGGGGGAAACAGGTATGAATGAGGCCCACCCAAATTCAAACTTCAAAACTCTTTCATCATTTTAGGGAAGACACCCATTTTTTGAAGTTTTCAGCCCATTCTGAAAGAGGAAAGGGAAGATGAATGCTCCGGATCGATTCGATCGTCCTCACTGTGCCACACGGCTCAATCCCAAGGAGCAAGGTCAATCCCGCGTTTGCTTTTCCTGCTCTTTTCTGCTGTGACTGAGAAGGACGTTGGAGGAAGAGGATAAAAGAGACGCAACACTGCCCTTTGTTGCTGCTTTTTCGTGTATTGGACCGTGTATCGCCGTGAAAAATCGTGAACGTAGGAGGCGTCGTTTGGTTGCTGTTTGGATCGTTGTTTCGAGCTGCTATTCACGCCGTGAATTTGCTCTATTTTTCCGTGTACTCGCTATTAACGCGTTGCTGATGTTGGTGTTTGGAATGGGCTGTTAACGTTGAACTGGAATTGGATCTCTTTTGAGAGGGAAAAAGGGCTGGGTCGGGTCGAGAAAAGGTGGGTTGGATTTTGGGTCTTGTTGCGAGAATTGCTGGAATTGGAAAGGTGGTGGGCTGGGAATTAGACTTAGGCTGCTGAAAATTAAAGAAAAGGGCCCAAAGTTGGTCTTTGACATAGCTAAGTGAAAAACCAAATTAGCCAAATTGGATTGAAATTGGCCAATTGAGATTACAAACTTAACCAAATTGAATTTCATTTGCAAATTCGGCTAAAAATCTAAAATAAGATGAATTAATATAATTAATTTAGGAGCTTCTCAATCTTAACAAAATAAAATAATTAATTTAATTATAAACCAATTAATTTTAAAATTAACCATAATTTAAACTAAACTAATTTTAATAGAATATTTAAAATAAAATCTTTTTGAGATGATTTTCAAATATTTATGAAATATACCAATTATATCTATACAATTATATGAAATATATTTACTATTTATAAATTATAAAAATCGACTAAGATCACTTAAAATGACTTTGAAAAGTGTTTGAATTTTTATAAAACTAATTATTCTAAATCGTTTTGGGAGTTAAGAAGCTCGTGAATTAATACTTATCGGGGAGGGTCAAAATTGGGTGTCAACAACTGTCCCTCATTTTACTTGGATTGACGAAAGAAATTCGAGGAAAATGAAATTGACAAATCCAATTTTTACCGACCACTTCTTCATCCTTTGGGAAAGAGATTTTGGTACAGACTTTAGGAATTATGGTCGAACCCCGTAAGTGGGTTTCCTACATATCTTAGGCTATATGACAATTCAGGTCACTTGTAGTTCGATACGTTTGATTTGACGCATGATTTTTAAAGACTTTAAAAACCATCCCGATACCGAATTATGAAGGGACCGGAATGCTCGAGAATAAGATTTAAGAGCGAATGTTGGAATACAGCCGAGTTTCAACATCGATTATGCCTACATATCCCTCAACTCAAGGAATCAGACTTCTTGTAGTTCGACTCGATCGGTTGAAAAGGAAATTTATTATGCAAGATAACCTTTTGGTTCTGGAACAACGACAAAGTAAGTCGAGTATGAAAAAGAGGCTTGCAACCTCTTAGCCATGAATGTGGCGCGGTTCACACCCATAAATAAGAACTCACACAGACATAATCTCCAACATTCTTAGGGCATTGCCACTCTGATTGGAAAGCTGCTTCCGGTAGAGACCAAAATTTCTGGATGCGAAATTGAAACCGACAAACCCAAAGATAAACCCACATGCCTTCTAATATGGGTGTGGTTTGATTGTGGTGGAAGTCGCTCCTTTGCTCGCGTCCTAAGAGTTTGGCACTCCTCTTTGGACTATGTCCCAGTTCGCTGCTGCATCCTTTTTGATGTCGTCCGCACATGTGGTTTGTTTTGAGAATTCATCCTCTCGGATGCTTTCGACAAAGACTGAGATAAAACTCATTAACATAAAAATGCAATTCGAATGGAGAAATATTGTCTTTTACCGTGTAGACACTTAATTACTCTTGTTGAACATTTGATGTCAACTCCATCGGGTTTGACGTAAAGCAAATAAAGCTTGTGCCTCATATTTGCAATATAATCTTCAATGGACTCTTCCTTTGATGTTAAAGTAATAAAATAGGTTGATGTAATATATTGACAGTTCTCTTGATGTTGTTGTTGATGATTCTTTTGATGTCGTTTTTGTAAAGAAAAATGATACAGTCGATGTTGATCTTGTTGCGATGCATAATTTCTTTTCTTGCGATGCATGACTCCTTTCTCTTGTGATGCATGACTCTTTTCTCTTGCAATACACGACTCCTTCTTCTTCTATGCATGAATCTTTTCTCTTGCAATGCATGGCTCTTTCTCTTGCTATGCATGATCTCTTTCTCTGGCTATGCATGATCTCTTTCTCTTACTATGCATGACTTCTCTGCGATGCATGACTTCTTTCTCTTGCTATGCATGATCTTCTTTTCTGATGATGCCATCCTTGGTACCGAACGAAGAAAATGCTTCACCAAGCAACATAAGTGATCTTCTGGGAAACAATATCGTCTCAATTGACAATACAATAAAATGATCCTCAGAGTAATGGTATCATCTCATTCGACAATACCATATAAATGACTCTCTGGATAGTAATATTATTATGTCTGATAATATGATGCAGATAATGTCCTCCAAGTATCTTTAGTTGATGGAAAATAGTAATATTACTCTTTTCGTGGTTTTCGTTTGTTCCATCTCCGAACATAGTTGCAATGTTCATTACGAACCTTGCTTTGCTAAGAATTTGAATGAAATAATGCTACTCATATTCCCAATTCTTTTGTATAAGAAACGTAAAATATTTCCTGCATCCACAGAAAAATTGTCAATTTTGGGGAGCTTCTCGCCCTTTTGACTTCTCCATATTCATTGAATGGAGGAATATGCTGATCTTGAGGCAAACTTATAGACCTACATCCATAGGAAATTGTTAGTTTAAAAAATAAACTGATCTGTGTCGACCTCTTCGGTTGTTTGCTCCTTGTCTGACTATCTTCGATTGATTTTTCTGATCTCCCGCTTCTTGATAGATAAGACAACATATTTATGCCAAATAATTTAAACACGAAAGAAAAGTTTTAAGGAAAATAAGTTTTCAAAAAAGAAATATTTGGAAAAGGTCACTGGCAAGTGTCATGTCACGTCGAGCTTTAGCGAACGCCTTTGAAGTTGATGCTTCGAGGTCTATCTGATTATTTGCTGGGAAATATTCAAAGTTGCTCTAAACTCCCGATGAACCTTATTGAAATTTTTTGAGGTCATCCTCAAAAATTTCATTCCCAGTTAACTATCTTGGCGCATCTTTAACTGTTGGTGAGCAAATCACGGAATTTTTGAGATCTTCTCAAAAATTTTGTCCCAGTTGCAAATCTCAAAGTAACTTCAGTCTTGACTTTGTTGGAGAGATCTTCTTCTTGAGAATTTTTGAGTTCCTCTCAAAAATTCTGTCCCAGTTTCAATTGTAAGGAAAAATAGAAATCTTTCGGGAGATATGATCGAGCCCTTGTGGCGCTTACGTATCCCGTTGAGGCAGGAATCAGGTCAAACATAGTTCCCCCTTCTCGAGGATTAACAAAAAATAGGAAATTTAACTAACAAACCGATCGAGGCCGATATAGGCTGCCTACGTATCTCATTCTTGAGAATTCAGGTCGAATGTAGTTTAGATAAAAAGGAATTTTTTTAAACGAAGCGATTACAAGCAAATGGAACGATTACAAGGAAATAACAGAAATACACACGGGAACTTCACACATAATATCTCTTGACAGCATCCGAGTTGATCGACTTTGGCCATTCGGTGCCATCCATCTCCGACAAGACCAAGGCACCTCCAGATAACACTTTGCGAACCATGTAGGTCCCTTGCCAATTTGGTGGAAATTTCCCTTTGTATTCATCCTGATGGGGAAAATGCATTTAAGAACCAACTGGACGATTTCAAATATCCTGGCTCTTACTTTCTTATGGAAAGCACGAATCATTCTCTGTCGATACAGTTGACCATGACAAACAACAACCATTCTCTTCTCATCAATCAAAGTTAACTGGTTAATCCGCTTGCAGACCCAATCAACATCATTCAATTCAGTTTCTTGGATGATTCTCAATGAAGTTATCTCAACTTTGGCAGGTATAACTGCTTCTGTTCCATATACTAACAAGTATGGAGTTGCTCCAATTGACGTCCTGACAGTCGTTCTGTAACCCAATGGAGCATACGGCAACATCTCGTGCCAACCTCTATGATTGTCAATCATTTTCCTCAGAATCTTCTTTATGTTCTTGTTGGCGGCTTCTACAGCTCCATTCATTTGGGGACGATAGGCAGTTGAGTTTCGATGAGTAATCTTGAATTGTTCAGTTATCTCTCTTGAGATTCGCTCCATTATCAGTAATGATGGATTCTGGTACGCCAAACCTACATATCAAATTGTTGCGAACAAAATCAGCTACAACCTTCTTGGTCACCGACTTATATGAAGCTGCTTTCACTCACTTGGTGAAGTAGTCAATGGCAACCAAAATGAATCTGTGCCCATTAGAGGCGGACTGACTCTATCGAACCAATGACATCCATGCCCCAAGCTACAAATGGCCAAGGTGAACTCATAGCGTTAAGTTCATGAGGCGGGACTCGAATCAAATCACCATGCACTTGACATTTATGACATTTCTGCACAAACTTGCAACAATTATGCTTCATAGTCATCCAAAAATAACCAGCTCGGAGGATCTTCCTAGCCGAGGTGAGTCCATTCATGAGAGTACCACAAACTTCGGCATGTATTTGTTCTAGAAGCTTTGCAGCTTCACCAGCATCAACGCATCTGAGAAGACCTAAATCTGGCGTCCTCCTATAAAGGGTTTTCCCACTTAGAAAGAAATTGAAGGCCATGCGGCGTATCGACTTTTTCTGGTTGAAGGTTGCGTTCTCAGGATAAATTCCGATCTCCAAGTATTTCTTGATGTCAAAATACCAAGGCAAACCATCTGGTTCCGCTTCAACATGTGAACAATGGACAAACTGCTCTTTTACCTCTATATCTACTGGATCGATATTGTAACACCCCGTATTCGAAACAGACCAAAATACAGATTTCAAGAAGTTGTAGGTGCAAATTACGGTCACCATCCACGGACCGTAGTTCAGACCACGGCCCATGCTGGTGGTCCGTGGTTCACCACTGCAACCCCTCCCCAAACCAGCTCAGAAAATTGGCAAAGTCCCGACTCACGGACAGACCCACGGTCCGTAGATCAGACCACAGTCCGTGGATCGAGACTTCCCTTACCCAGCCTCTAACACAAACTACGGTTGACCAGCACTGACCGTCATTCGATCCACGGTCTGTAGGTCTGACCGTAGATGAGGGTCAGCAGCTAGCTAGTTGAAAATTATTGATGGGTCAACTTCAGATGGTCATAAATTTTAGCACAAAAGGAATTGTGTGTCCCATAACCTATTATATGATAGATAATTAAATTATCTTTCCAACGCCACCGAGTTTGCTAAATTCCGACCTCCGAGTAAAAAGTTATGCTCATTTTAGTGAAGCCCAGTCGGGCAGACTCGACCTACGGACCCAATCGACGGAACGTCGATTGATTGACGGACCGTCAGGCCAAACCGTCGGTGACCC
>NW_006239266.1:337584-337794 GCF_000226075.1 Solanum tuberosum | reverse complement strand
ACTTCCCAAGTCATCAATGATCATAGTATAATATGATGTTGAATTGTTTTCAAAAAAGGAGTTTTCAAGTATGAGTATCTATATGTCATTATTTTGAGCTATTCAGTATTTCAGTCATAATATATTCAGTTATACATACCTCAGTTTATGAATGCATCATTATCAGATTAATTGTTGCATTCTCAGTTTGCATGTTCAGTTCGAGCTATC
>NW_006239266.1:292892-336768 GCF_000226075.1 Solanum tuberosum | reverse complement strand
AACTCATCAGTTTTCATATATCTCAGTTATAGTATATGGGTATTCCCCATCTTTTCAGATTTATTTATGATTTAGCTTCCGCACAGTTTCTATTATTCAGATTATATTTAGTATGCTTATGATCATGCCAGCAGGGTTAGCTTGGGATCACTTGTGGTCCTAGGTCCCGTGTCCGGGTCTCGGGGGTAGCTCGGGGCGTGACAAATATAATTTGTATCTGGATGTTTAATCATTGATGCGATGGTGGCAAGAGCATCGACTAACTCATTTTGTGTCCTGGGAGTGTGCCTGAATTCAATCTTGTGAAATCTCTTACACAACTTCTGTATATACTGCACATACGGTGTGATCTTTGGGTTCTTCACGGCCCATTCTCCTTGAACTTGGTGAATCAGTAAATCTGAATCTCCAATAACCAACAACTCATGAGCGTTCATATCGATTGCCATCTTCAGACCGATGATGCAAGCTTCATACTCAGCCACGTTCTTTGTGCAATCAAATCGGAGTTTAGCAGCCATAGGATAATTCTGATCGATTTCTGACACTAAGACCACTCCGATACCTTTCCCTTGGTGATTTGCTGCTCCATCAAAGAATACTCTCCAACCAGGGTATGCTTCAGAAATATCTTCACCCACAAATGGAACTTCTTCATCGGGAAAATAAGTCTTAAGCGTTTCATACTCTTCATCTACTGGATTCTCCGCAAGATGATCAGCCAATGCCTATGATTTTATCGCCTTTTGAGTCACATACACAATGTCAAACTCACTCAAAAACATTTGCCATTTAGCCAACTTCCCGGTCGGTATTTCTTTATGAAAAATATACTTTAATGGATCCATTCTAGAAATAAGGTATGTGGTATAAGAAGACAAATAATGTCTCAACTTTTGAGCAATCCAGGTCAAAGCACAACATGTCGTCTCCAAAAGAGTGTAACGAGCCTCATATGGAGTGAATTTCTTGCTCAAGTAATAGATGGCTCGCTCCTTCTTCCCAGTTTCATCATGTTGACCAAGCACGCATCCAAATGCGTTATCCGAGACCGACAAATACAGTAACAATGGACTTTCCTCCCGTGGGGGAACCAATACCGGTGGATTGGACAAATAGTCCTTGATGGCATCAAAAACAGTTTGACATTCTCCGGTCCACTTGGCCAAGACATCTTTTTTCAACAATTAGAAAATGGGCTCACATACCATGGTGGACTGAGCTATAAACTGACTGATGTAGTTCAACCTTCCCAGGAAACTCATCACCTCTTTCTTGGTCTTCGGAGGAGGTAACTCTTGAATCGCTTTGATCTTGGAAGGATCAAGCTCAATGCCTCTTCTGCTAACTTTGAATCCCAATAATTTTCCAGTCGGCACTCCAAAAGTACACTTGGTGGGATTTAACTTCAAATTGTATCGGCGTAGACGATCAAAGAATTTTCTCAAGTGAGTCAAGTGATCCGAACTTTCGCGGGACTTGATTATGACATCATCTACATACACCTCGATCTTCTTGTGAATCATATTATGAGATGGTCGTCATAGCCCTCATGTAAGTAGCACCGGCATTTTTGAGACCAAACGGCATCACCCGATAATAATATACACCCGAACGCGTAATAAAAATTGTCTTTTCTACATCTTCTTCATCTATCAGGATCTGGTGGTAACCCGCATAACAATTCACAAATGACTGCATCTCATGGTTAGCATAATTATCAATGAGAATGTGGATGTTTGGTAATGGAAAATTATCTTTCGGGCTTGCTTTGTTGAGATCTCGGTAGTCAACGCAAATTCTGATCTTTTGGTCTTTCTTGGCAACCGAAACAACATTGGCTAACCAAGTCAGATATTGCGTCACTTCTACTACTTGAGACTCGATCTGTTTGGTAATCTCTTTTTTGATCTTTAAACTCAACTCAGGCTTGAATTTCCGAGTCTTTTGTTTTACTGGACTGAATTTTGGATTAATCGACAACTTGTGGGACACCATATTCGTACTCAGCCCTGGCATATCTCTATAAGAACAGGCAAATACATCAATGTATTCTCTAAGCAAACTAACCAGATCCCTTCTTTGAGCTTCAGTCAAGATGGATGTTATTTTTTACTTCTTTAACACATTCCTCATCTCCAAGATTCACAGTTTTAGTTTCTTCTAAATTCGGCTTGGGTTGAGTCTCGAATTGTCAAAACTTTTCAGCAACATGTTCGGGTACCTCATTTTCTTCTTCGTATTCCTCGCATTCGTCATCACCTGCCTCATTTTGTTCACTCGGTTCATGACATGACATGTCATTGGCAGGTTTTAAATTAATATTACTAAAATTATAAACAAACAAAGTTAGGAAAGTAAAACATAACAGATAAGAAAATAAACAAATTTCGATAAAAGAGGCTTTCATTTAAATTTAAAAACAAGCACAAACTTTGGCCATGGCCAAGGGCTATTTTGCCTTTTTAAACATCACAGGGGAATTTAAAAAAGACTCAAACAATAAAAGAAAACTGCATAAATGGTGGGTCTCGGGCCTCTTCCGGACTACCACCGATTTTCAAAACAAACATAAATACGCGTCCTCTCTACTAAGATGAACAGGGGATCTAAAACGGCATGGAGGTCCAATTCTGCAACTGCTCCTTTGGCTCGGCATTGCGGATTCCTGAGGTCCCAGCTTCATCCTCTATGACTGCGTTAACTTCTTTGAACATGCCCCAGATTCCTTCCCCCAGACCGCCATCGTTGACATATTCTCGCACCGGGAATGACTGGTACAGATGAGGAATTTGCCTGGCCAATGCTTGATCAACACTCTTGTTCTTCCTCTCTGCTTCATTATCTGTGGGGACATACCCCAAACCAAACTTTGCTCCTTTGGCGGGAATTTGGATAGGCTCGATAATTCCTTGAAAATGCTTCCCTAATCTGAAACTTGGTTTGAAACCACTCCGAAGCATAACAGTAGAAATCATCTTGTACACAGAAGGCATATGGGCTGTGGAGCCAAGTCATCACCGGTGGCATTTACCAGCTCGACTGTCTAGAAATCATAACCTCGGGAGACCTCATCAACGATCGGTGCATATCCATTGGAATGGCTTCCTTCACCGTGAATGACCAAATCCTGGTCCTTCCAAACAAATTTCATCAGTTGGTGAAGGGTAGAAGGCACAACCCCAGCCATGTGGATAAACGGTCTTTCCAGAAGCAAATTGTAACTGGTATTGATGTCCAACACCTGAAACTCCACATTGAATTCCTCAGAACCCATATGAATATCCAAGCTTACAGCACCCAACGTGTCTCTTTGCACTCCATCGAAAGCCCTCACATTGACTTGGTTTTGGTGAACCTTTCCCAAGTCGAAGTTTAGATGCTTCAGAGTCGAAAGTGGGAAAATATTGAAACCAGATCCTTCATTGATCAAGGCGCGATTTATAACTTTGTCTCGGCACATAATGGTGACGTGCAGAGCTTTGTTGTGCATCTTGCCTTCAAAAGGCAACTCTTCGTCACAGAAACTGATGCGGTGTCCTCAAACAACTTGGTTTATCATGACTGCCAGATTATCATTGGTAGTACCCATAGGCACATAAGTATAATCCAAAGCCTTCATCAACGCTTGCCTATGCAGTTGTGAACTCATCAACAAAGCCCATACAAAAATCTGAGCGGGTGTTTTCTCTAGATGTTTCACGATTGAGTAATCTTTTGGTTGCATCTTTTCCAGAATTCTTCATCTTCAGCTTCACTAATTGGCCTTTTAGGCTGATCCTTTTTCTGCACTCCCTGGGCTAACTCTTCTGGTGTGTAGCACCTGTCGGATCTGGTCATACCCTAGGTAACAACCGTTTCAACCTCAAACTTTGGTCGGGCAAGAGTTTCTCGTGGAACCAAGGCAACAACCTTCTCGGGTGTCAGAATCACAAACTCTTTCTTCTCTTTAATGCTCAACGAAGCTACGGCCCTTTCCAGTTCATTAGGAGCTATCGAAACTATTGCCTTTGTCACGCACCAATCCTTATCCGTCTCTATCATATTGATAGTAACACCTCCATGATTTGGCAAAGGATTACTATTGACATTGGGCGCGACTTTCTGGAGACAAACCACTTTCTGGTCAATCAGGTCTTGAATCTTGTGCTTTAGGTTGATACAGTCTTCGGTATCATGCCCAACACCATTGAAGTGATATGCACACCTCTAATTAGGTCTGTAAAACTTTGAGCTAGTGTCAACCGACTTAGGCCCCACTGGATGAATATATCTTGCCGTAGTTAATCGCTCGAAAATTCCAATGGGCTTCTTCTCAAATCTAGGACGGGGGTGATCGTAATTGCCTTGTTGAGGATGTGGCATTTGACGATAATTTGGAGTGTTTGGACGTGGGTCTTGATATCTTGGGTATGGATTAGTTTGGGAATTTGGCTGTGGAGCTTGGTAGTTCAAGGGGGGGGGGGTATTTTGGTAAAATGGAGCTGGGTTTGGTACATTGGGGGAGGAGTTTGGTAATTTGCCTGGACGTTAGCACAGTTGGGGGCGACGTTTCGATAGTGATGAGGTGGAGTTTGGTAAACTGGAGTGGGAGTTTGGTAGATAGGAGGGGGAGTATTTTGATAATTGGAGGGAGAGGTATTTTGGTAACTAGGGTGAGGGGTATTTTGGTAATCAGCCTATGCATAACAAGCCGGGTACAAACTCTGTGAAGGTCGAGAACGACCTTGGTATGATGAGGATTTCCTTGGGGTTCTTCCCCTCATAAGAGATAGAAGACACATCTTCTCTTTTCTTCTTCAACAAACTCGAGGATCCGGGCGAGGCAGCAACGCATACAATCTTTCTAGTTCTTAATCCATCTTCGATAGTCTCACCTACTTTGACTATCTCAGCAAACTTTGCTCCAATGAGCAGCATAATTCTATCATAATATTTGGGCTCTTGAACTTGCACAAATACTTCAATAATTTCATTCTCAGACATAAGAGGCCGAACTTTAGCTGCCTCATTTCTCCATTTGTATAGAAATTCTCTGTAACTTTCATTTGATTTCTACTTCATTTTTTCCAAGGAATAACGATCAGGAATGATCTCTACATTGTAGGTGAATAGTTCGATGAAGTCCTTAGCCAGAGCATTCCATATAGGCCACTGTCTTATTTCATGAGATGTAAACCATTCCAGAGCCTCCCCACTCAGACTTCGGCTAAAAAGCTGCATTAGTAAAACTTCATCTCTTCCAACTCCCACAAGCTGGTCACAGTAGGCCCTCAAGAGCGCTAAGGGGTTCCCTATTCCTCCGAAAATGTCGAATATTAGCACCTTAAACCCTTTCGGAAGGTCCAAATTTGGATGAATGCATAAATCTTCATAACCAAACCGGCGACTTCATGAATACACTGCAACTCTTTCAAGGCCTTTCTGATCTTTTCCTTCATATTCAGCTTGGCGGCCTCTTCCTTTGATCTCCACTCTCTCTCTCGCTCCTCATAGTGGTCGAGCTCAAAACCATTGGCGTCATGCTCATTGGGGACCAGGATTTGGAAAGTGGCTTTTTGATGTAGGGGTGGAGCAATGGAGGGACTCTGGGCATTTTGAGTGACTTGGTAGTTTTGAGGGAAAGTCTGGGGGTTGGTATGTTGATTTTGGTGATGGAGGAAAGTTTGCGGGTTGTTAACATTTTGGTTTTGAGGTGGTGGACCAGTTTGGAAGTTGGCGTTTTGGGGAGGAAGTGGCACTTGGATATTGGTATTTTGAGGATGGGGTGGTGTCTGATAAGAGGCAGAGGCATATTAGGGATTTTGGGTGCTTAGATCGATGATTGAGGGGTTATAAGCAGGACTTGAGGGTGGGTTTTGGGCATGTTCCGCGTTTGAAGGAGGAAAGTGAAGTGGAGGCCTTCCGTCTGCTGGAGCATTGAAAGTAAAACTCGGATTAGGCAAATCTTGCCTTCTCTGCATTTCGACCCTCATCTCGGTGATCTGTTGCATCAACTGCATAATTAGTTCGTTCTGATCAGCAATGATGGGTTGAGCCACGACGACATCGGTAAGGCCGGTATCCTCAACGTTATCCCCATTGTTGACTTGCCCTTTCGAGAACTTTGACTGGGGAAGGAATCTATAGGGCCTTTTGATGTTGTAAAATAAGGGTGTTCAGCCAACTTATCGACACAGATCAGTTCTAACTACATGTGAAAGAAAAATAACTCAAAGGCAAATTTATTAGTTTTAGTTCAGGGCAAGTAATGCAAAATATCACATAGAAAACATGTGAACACATAAGAGTTGCTTTGTTTGAGGGCATGTTAACCCATGAATAATGGGGACTGATTTTTTGAACAAGCAGGACTTTACTCGTTTTATTTTGAGGCTAGTGACTCAGAAAGGCTAAATTGCGTTGAGCTAAGGTCTTCTTGTTGCATCTTCCGGCATCTGTTGATGTGAATTCAATGTTTCCTTGTAGAATGAAAGGGGGAAAATAAAATTTTAAAAGATAAGGGACGGGCCTTGAAAGGCTGCATACGTATCTCCAAAGGATAATTCAGGTCCTACGTAGTTCAAATACAAAAGGAAATTCTCATTTTCATTCATTCATTTTTTGGAGATTACAAGGAAAGTAAAAAAACATACAATAAAGCTCCTAAAAGATAGATGCTGTCTTCATCAAAGCTTCTTCTTCTGACTGCTACATTAATCATGGGGGCTGAAACTCAACTTGAATCTTTCCCATGTTGATGAGGGATTCCATGTCATAGCGAAACCCGAGGCACCTTCCAATGTTGTGATCTATGGCGTCATGATAAGGGTAAGGTCTCCAGATTTCAATCCCAACGGGATCAATTGCTTCGTCATCCTTTCTGTAGAGGCTAAGACCCCTTTTTGAACCAAATGACTGTAGATATCTAACAACTTTTTCTTAAAAGGCATGAAGTAGTGAAAATAAAACAAAGTGTGCTCAGTGACCGGCATACTAGGCTCCGGTTGGTCACAGGTAATGACGGTGTTCTCACCCCACATATACGGGATCTTCCCAATATTGATCAGGTTGTGGATTGTTGCATTAAGCTTCACACATTCTTTTATAGTGTGTCTTCTTTGGTTCGGGTGGTAGGCACACGTCTTTTGAGAGCTTTCATGCCCAAACCCAAAAGTGGTTCATTCGAGATGCTTCAGTATGCGTGAAGCCTTAAGGTGCTCATAAATGAGAGCACACAACATGACTTTTACCCCCACGCTATGTGTCCGCTCATAAGCTGGGAGAGTGATATTTTTTTCTCCTCATTTCAGACGTCCTAGAAAGGGAGACATATATATGATTTCCTCATTGATATCTTCTTCAGTAGCACCAGGGTGAGTGTCTTCGGGACCACTATTGGCTTTCTGATTGAAGAAAGAACGTTTTTCGCGTATCTTCTGAAGCCTCATAGTTATATCATTATTGAAGACATCATGTTCCTTTCACATAAGAACCGTCTCTTTATTCATGATAGCATATCTTGCCATCTTAGCCGCCAACTCCGCGTCTAGTGCTGCACTTTTGGCTTGCGTATCTGCGGTGGCTAGTTCTATTTCCATTCTTCTTTCTCCTCAGTCGTCTTCACCTCGACATTCTTGTCTTTTTCCATCTTAACAACAATTTTACCTTTCCTAAGATGACAAAGTAATGTTTTAAGATTTGGTAGTAGAATTTTATTTCTGGCTGAGAAACTCAAGAATCATAGAATTTTGGATGCACATTTTGGTAGTGACTTGTATTTGGCATTGTAGAGATTTTTTCAGAAATTTTTTGACAAGGAGTGGGTTAAAATGTCCTCATTCAAAGCAACGTACCACATAAACAGTTAAAGTACACAAGTAAATAGAGAAATATCGCGTCCTAAACATACATGTGACCCTTTTGTGCCAATGGTAGGCCTAGCGAATTGAAGGATGTATATGTCTTTTTAAGCCAATTCATTATCCCCAAAATATTTCATTAATAGCATTCAAAAATGTTTGATAAACATAAAATTAGGGAAATGAGTTCGCAAAGTAAATTACAAAGCAAAGTACAAATAAAGCAATCCCACGCAGGGGATTATAACAAACTTCAAGCTCATCCTGATCCTTTACCAAGTCTGGTCCTCATGGCGATGCTGACCTCTTCCCGCATAGCATATATGTTCGCCCATAGGTGATCTCTTGCCAACTGAGCCCCTTCTTGATACCTGAACCTCTAGACCGATTGAATCTGTTGTTCCATGCTATCATCCAATTCTGACATGCATTGCGTGGCTCTTTTTAGCTCTTGCTTTAATTGAGCTATGACTTCAGCGTCTTCTGAATGCCGACGTTGATGCTTTAACTCATTCCTATCAAACTTCTATTGGAGTCGATGAAGTCAAATTTGATGTTTGGCTCCAACTTTTGCAATAATATGGGGAACGTTTGGACCGGGTTCGATAGTTCCAGCGAGTCTCTTCTTTAACCATTCCTTGTAATCCTTAGAACATTCAGGATGAAACCTGTTTGGCACCGGCTCACCCAATACCCTTCGAGTTTTCCATAATTGAAGCATCTTTTTAGTAAAAGCGATTTCGCCATTTTCATGATCCGTCACAAATCTTATCATGTCTTCGATTTGAGGAAACTTTTGTTTCCCTCCTAGTTGTCTAAGTACTTGAGAATGAGCATATGGCCGAGTTCCTCTCAACCCAACAAATATCAAGTAGGGGGCCTTTCCACTTCGGATCACCATTTGTTTTATTACTACCAAACATTGGATCGACCACTGCACATTTTCCTCTCTCAAACCCTGAAGTCTCAGGTACCAAAATTCTGGGCCTCCAATCCTGTTGAAATGATTACGTTGCACGCACCAATCGTGATTTTTGAGTTTGTTCGGTCTTTCCAAGGGATCTGGTTCCTTTGGATTATGAGCTTTGATCAATTGTCTCATCATCCACCATTGAAGTATTAGGTTGCACCCTTGAAAGAAACGTGTGCCACTTTTACATCTATCCAATGCCCTGTAAATGTCAGCAAGGATCATGGGAGCCAAATTGTAGTATTTTTTTGCAGACCTGTGGCCTACTCCATTAAAAATAGCATGAGTGACCATTACTACACTTGGATGGATGGTGTAGTTTGGTCCTTGGGAAAACACCATTGTCCCAAGTAAGCATATCGCAAAAGCGAGGGGGCGTGTTTCCTTCCATTTTTCTTTCGAGACAAACTCTTCTTTGAACTTCTCGTAAGCTCTTGCGCGTCCAAATTAATAATACAACTTCCGAAGTGGAATATTTGATCAGGGAAGCTGTCCATCCATTCAACTTTGATAAGTGAAATTTTTTCTTTAATTTCGTCAAAATCCCATACCTTCGGAAAGAGAAGATCAGTATCAGGTTGGTGTTTCCTCTTGTTGCACATTCTAACACTCTCATAAATTGCAAGAACTTCATCAATAGTCGGAGTCAACTCTACTTCCCCAAACCGAAATACCATGTTGTCGCTGTCCCAAAATTTCACCATTGTTCCAATCAACTCGGGATAGGCTACCATTTCTATTAATGACGGGAGATGACCTATGTGTCTTTGAACTTTCTTCTTGTCTTCCGCGTTCATGAACTTCCACCAAACTTGAAGGTAAGGATGAGGTATGGTCACCATTCGGGTCCTCAACGGCTCACATGTCGGATTCATCTTACAAGAAAACAGACAAAGGTAAGTTAACCCCCACCCCCACTTGATAATTAATTTCTTTAAAAATGACATATACATCATTCAATTAAACACATAATCATGATTGTCTTTTATTGACCAAAATGGGTCAAATAGACACAAGGTGGGCTTCTAATAGGCCCAACACGCCTTGGGTGTTGGGTCAACTTAGTTTAAGTTTCTTCTTGTCTTCCGCGTTCATGAACTTCCACCAAACTTGAAGGTAAGGATGAGGTATGGTTACCATGCGCTAAATTAGGGATTTGGTTTCGCTCTACGCTAGTTGATTAAGAGTGACTTTTGAAAGATCGAGAACCCAAGTGAACAACTTAGGCTGGAACTCACGACAACCATTGGACACACGACATACCAATAAATTGCTGATCCTTCCGAAAAAAGGTTGAGTATAAAAAGTTTGGCTGCGATTATGCAGAAACCATCCTTAATATACTATACATACAACATGATATGCCATGAATGCAATGTCAGCTATATCAATTTAAACACATTAAGCGCATATAAACAATTCAGCAATTAATAACAATTAGTCAAATAAGTCAAATCTTATGGTTAGAACTTAATTAAGTCCCCATCAGAGTCGCCATTTCTGTTTTACTCGAAAATTTAAATAAAAGAAAATTGACTAAGTTTTGGAAAAATCGATTAAACATATGATTTAAGAGAAATCGAATTTCCAAAAGAAACAGAGTCGCCACTTAATTTTTTTAGTAAAAATCAAGAAAAAACTTAAGATTTTCAAAAGACTTAAACATATAAAATCAGTTGAAAATGAAAAGGGTTCGAGTTTAATGTACATTTCGAGAAGATGTTAGGCCCTCGGAATGTCCGCTAACTTGCGGTTGACCGGCGATTTGACTAAAATGACTTTTCAACTAACTTTTAAAAATTTTATCAAGTAAAAAAGAACTCATTCATTTTTTTAATTATTATTTACCTATTTTTTTAAGGGGAACAATTAAAGGGAAATATTCTATAGGGAATAATTCAAGTTGCAAGACAAATAATAAAATAAAGATAAATATAAAATAAAATAAATATTATTTATTTGAATATGATAAAAAAAAATGGCTATCTTTGGGAAATTAATTTAGTCAAACCAAGATGAAGATAAATTGTTAGTCAAATACAAATAAACAAATAAGTAGTTAAATGAAGAGAAATCTTTGGACTTGGGCTTCCTTGCCCAAATTCAATTAATGTTGGGCTTTTGGCCCACCTGTCCTAACTCTAAAATTTTGGTCCAAATAATGGACTTAAGCCCCCACACTCCAAATATGCTGAACCTGTCCTAATGCTAAAGTCGAGCCCAAAATGATGGGTTTTTGGCCCACTTTCATCAAAATATTTGTTGGTGCTTATTTCATTGGGCCTTGGCCCATTTCTTTTGCTGCCTGAACCTGCTGAAAAATATTCAAGGGCTATAGGCTTATTTGCCTTCAGAAATATGTGTATGCATTTTGATGTATACTACTGTATGCAAGCCAAATTTTGGCCTTTTCCCCTGTGTATTTGAGTTATACCCCTATTTCATCTTCGTTGCTCCTTTGAGGTGGTGGCCAACTCAAAGGAAATTGTTGGATTTGATCCAACGGAATAATTCGAGGAAAGAGGGATTCCCAAATTGGACTCGGATCAAAAGTTTGTTCGAGAAAAAAAATATAAGGATTAATAACGAATCATAACGAGACTCCACTAAAATAACTAAGCATGTGGGATAATGACAAGCTCAATTGCCCGTCAATAGCTAAACAGACGCTCAATATAGTCAAAGCACATTTATAATAATTAATCTTGGTCTCAGAATGTTACAGTGAGCATCAAGTAGATAAACCTAAAAGAAATACATTTTTATACCACAATATTAAGAATCAAGAGTCAAACACCTATAATGACAACAAACTTATTGACTTGGAAATAAGCTCACTGGAAAAAGAAAACATAAGGAAGAATGCACATTTTTGAATCACGTGTAAGACACATTCTATTTGGACTAATATTAAAATAACTTATGCAAAAATCTAATATTATATTCTCAAGCAAACAAATTTTAATGGCTACTATACATGAGAGCAAAGCAATATTACAGGTACTGGCAACACAAAGACAAAGATTTAACCAAAGATATATTAAAATAATAAAGGCAACATATTCAACTCAGGTAACCAAACAAAATCTAAACCCAAAATTAAGACTTCACAGAGAAGAGAAAAAATAGTTTTAAACAAAAGGGAAAAACATGACTCTTAGCGAATTTCAACAATGATAATATAAGGATCAATCCAAAATATTTGCAATTCTATTAGAAACAAGATAAAGAGTTAGACTAATTATCCTAAATGAAAAATGAAATCACCATGAGTTTCAAAAGCTCTTAATTGGTACAGTAACATGAAAACACATTGAACATTATGTTTAAATAGGCAAAAATGACTTGTTAAGATGATACTACAAGTTGTAACACCCAAAATGGTGAAGAAATCTATCTAAATAGCCTATATGTTTGACACTTGAAACCAAATGAATACGAAATCATTTCGAGCAAAAAAAACAAAACAGAAACCAACCAGTCTCACAAGTCATGATATTGAGCCAACAAATCTAATTAACAACTACCATATAATACCAAGAGAAACTTTATTAAAATTTGACTCATGCTAGCTGACTCGGGATTCACAGAAATGCTAAAACGATGAACCAAATACACTAAATAACATAACTTATAACAAATTATTGAGTATACAACACACCATATTGAAATGGAATACAAGAGGACGCAAGATTACCTTTATTGGAGCAGCAGAACCGAGACAAAACGAGCAGGGAGTAGCGACTTTACTACGAATGGAATCTCGTCGGAAACTCGAATTCCAAACAGAAGATTCAGAAACTCGAAGATATAAACACTATCATTCTAACTTTTGCTTTGATTTTTCTTGCCTATGCTTGATGAATTTCAGTTTCTTTTTGTATTTTTCTCACTTCTTTCTACCAACAAATTTTCTCCCACACTTTTTACTGAAGAAGAGTAGACTTACATAGATGAGAATTAGGGTTAATTTTCTGGGGGAAACGGGTGAAAAACGGGTAGGAATGAGGCCCACCCAAATTCAAACGTCAAAACTCTTTCACCATTTTAGGGAAGACACCCTTTTTCTGAAGTTTTCGGCCCATTCTGAAAGAGGAAAGGGAAAATGGATGCTCCGGATCGATTCGATCGTCCTCGCTGTGCCATATAGCTCAATCCCAAGGTGCAATGACGATCCCGCATATGCTTTTGTTGTTCTTTTTTGTTGCGATTGAAAAGGATGTTGGAGGAAGAGGACAAATGAGACACAACACTACCCTCTATTGCTGTTTTTTTGTGTATTGGACCATGTATCGCCGTGAAAAATCGTGAACGTAGGAAGCGTCGTTTGGTTGCTATTTGGATCGTTGTTTTGAGATGTTGTTCACGCTGTGAATTTGCTTTGTTTTTTCGTGTACTCGCTGTTGACGCGTTGCTGATGTTGGTGTTTGGAATGGGTTGGTAACATTGAACTGGAATTGGGTCTCTTTTGAGAGGGAAAAAAGGTTGGGTCGGGTTGAGAAAATGTGGGCTGGATTTTGGGTCTTATTGCTGGAAATTGCTGGAATTGGAAAGGTGGTGGGTTGGGAATTAAACTTGGGCTGCTGAAAATTAAAGAAAAGGGCCCAAAGTTGGTTTTGACATAGCTAAGTGAAAAAACTAAATTTGCCAAATTGGATTGAAATTGGCCAATTGAGATTACAAACTTAACCAAATTGAATTTCATTTGCAAATTCGGCTAAAATCTAAATAAGATGAATTAATATAATTAATTTAGGAGCTTCTCAATCTTAACAAAATAAATAATTAATTCAATTATAAACCAATTAATTTTAAAATTAACCATAATTTAAACTAAACTAATTTTAATAGAATATTTAAAATAAAATCATTTTTAGATGATTTTTAAATATTTATGAAATATACCAATTATATCTATAAAATTATATGAAATATATTTACTATTTATAAATTATGAAAATCGACTAAGATCACTTAAAATGACTTTGAAAAGTATTTGAATTTTATCAAACTAATTATTCTAAATCGTTTTGGGAGTTAAGAAGCTTGTGAATTAATACTTATCGGGGAGGGTCAAAATTGAGTGTCAATAGTGTTTTAAAAGACTCTGTTCGCACTCACCTCGGGGCGGGGCTCTAGCAAAACATTTCGATACTCAAGTGTGGGGCTTAGCAGGGGCGGACCCACATAGTCAGTATCGGGTGCTCGAGCACCCACTGACTCCAGAATTTTTTTTGTATATATATAGAAAATATGATAAATACGTTATTAAAGATAAATAAGCACCCATAGAACAAAAGCAGTCATGGGTGCGCTGGTTAATGATTGAAATATAACGCGCACGAAGCATGCGGGCGAGGGTTCAAATTCGTCTGCCCCATCTGTTTTTTTTTAACTTTTCCTTTTTTTAATTAAGGGCTTATTTTACTCCGAATTTTGTACCTGTTTTGACTTTTTCTATTATTAATTAGTTTAGGGTTTCTTTTTTATTTTTAACTTTTCCTATGCTTTAAAACCTTTTCCACTGCCCGTTTTTATGGAATTTTTTCTTTTAACAAAATGACGAAATCATTCTTCTTCTTCTTCTTGTTTCAAAGAGAAAGCAGCTAGCCCAACAACAAACTTCAAGCTTTTTTCTTTGAAAATCAAAATACAAAAGCAAGGTAATAAGATTTGATGTTTGATTAAAGTTAGATAATGAAAAAAGGGTTTGGGGAATTAGGTTTTGAGATTTTCATTGCTTATGGCTAGTACTCTTAAGTCTTAATTCTTAAAATAGATTCCACATACTTTTTTTGTTACTTGATAAATAGATTTAGACTTTAGAGTCTCACATATTTAGTGTTTTGTGATTAAAAATATATTTTTTGAATACTTTTGAAATAAATTTTTTTCTTACCAACTTACTTTATTCAAAAATTAAATTTTAGGATGTATACAAATAACAAATTGTGCTAATTTAAAATTTTTGTGCTCATTGACTCATATATTGCTAATTATTGCTTGTGGTGTTGAAAAGATCAAAATAGATATATTAATTGTTGTATGGGTTGTTGATAGAAAGTTATAGATTTCAATAAAATTAATTGAATTATGTGAATTAATTCTATGATAAAATTGATTTTTTTGCAGGAATTTATCTTTGTAAATTGAGATGGATAAGTATGTCACAAGATCGAAAATTGAGCATCCAAGTTCTAGCTCTACTCATCCATCTACTGCTTCAACCATAGCTTCGAAAATTCAAAGGAAAACATTTATTTCAGATGTTGATTTAGAATCTCTTGAAGCTGATCCAGGAATTAGAAAGGCCATTGCAAAATATAATCCTAATATACGTGATGATATTAGGAGATATTATATTCTTAAAAACCTTGCCAACCTAAGGATCATAAATTTCCTAAAACTATGTTTGGGAAGGAAATGCATCAGTTTTTTCCTGATTGGTTTAATGATCGTAAGTGGTTGGAGTATAGCATAACAAAAGATGTTGCGTTTTGTTTGTGTTGCTACTTGTTTCAAAATGAATGTGGAAGTCGTGGAGATGTGGTTGATGCTGCTTTCACAAAGACCGGCTTTAGAGCTTGGAACAAAGCTACTGAAAGATTTAGAGCTCATGTTGGAGATATAAATAGCATCCACAACAAGTGTTTCAACAAGATGCTTGATTTGATGAATCAATCACAGTCAATACGCACTTTCTTTGATAAAAAGTCCAAGAAAGAAAAAAGTGAGTCTCGGTGTCGCTTGAGTGCTTCAGTTGATGTGACAAGATTTCTCTTGAAATTAGGATTATCATTCTGTGGACATGATGAGAGTCGATCTTCTTCAAATAGAGATATTTTTCGTGAACTTTTGCAATGGTATGGAAATATTAATGAAGATGTTGGAAGCATTATTTTAGAAAAAGCTCCAAAAAATGAAATGATGTGTTCTCCAAGTATTCAAAAGGATATTGTTGATTCTTGTGCTAAGGAAACAATCAAATCTATTCTTGAAGATTTAGATGAGGATTATTTTGGGATACTAGTCGATGAATCAAAGGATGTATCACACAAAGAGCAAATGTCACTTGTTTTGAGATATGTTAACAAAGAAGGAGAAGTGATAGAGCGATTTGTTGGTATTATTCATGTTAGTGATACATCTGCTTGTTCATTAAAGGAAGCAATCTACTATTTTCTTTCAGATCACTCATTAAGTCCATCCCAAATACGTGGGAAAGTTTATGATGGAGCTAGCAATATGAAAGGACATCTAAATGGTCTTAAAACTTTGATTTTGAATGAGACTCCATCAGCATATTGCATTCATTGTTTTGCCCACCAATTGCAGTTAACACTAGTAGTGGCTCTTGCAAAGAAGGATTCAAATGTAGATGACTTTTTTTGCTTAGTTACTAATGTGTTAAATATTGTTAGAGCATCTTTTAAGCGCAGAGATTTATTTCGGAAACACCAAGCTGAACAGTTAGAGGAGTTGCTCATATCAGGGGAAGTGCATACTGGGCGACGATTAAATCAAGAACGTGGGCTTTAGCGGGCAGGTGATACTCGTTGGGGTTCTCATTATAGAACATTAGATAATCTTATTGTTCTGTTTCCATCAGTTATTCATGTGCTTGAATTTACTGGATGCGAGTGTCCAAATTATACTGATAGACTTCTTGCTAAAACTCTTGTGGATACGATTAAGAAATTTGATTTTACCTTTATGCTGCACTTGATATAGAAAGTTCTTATGATGACAAATGAATTGAGCTCCTAATTACAAAGGATGGATCAAGATATTGTCAATGCTATGAGATTTCTTGCTCTTACAAAGCAAAGATTACAAAATATGAGGGATAATGAATTCGAATCATTAATGGATGATGTCTCTTCTTTTTGTGATAAACATGATATAGTCATTCCGGAGATGGATGCTAGCTACTTTCCTGGGAAGTCAAAATGTAAAGCTCTTGATGTTACATATTCTCATCATTTGCGTGTTGAAATATTTTATGTTGTTATTGATTTGCATCTTCAAGAGCTTAATACGTTTTGATGCTGTGAGTACTGACTTACTTCTTCGGTATGGCTAGTTTGAATCCAGTTAATTCATTTGGTAGTTTTGATAAGGGCAAGATAATGAGGTTGACTGAATATTATATGAATGAGTTTGACAGCAACAAGCTTCGGGATCTCAGTTTTCAGCTTGATAGCTTTATAGTTTATGCTCGTGGTTATGACAAGAGGTTCTTCAACTTGAAGGAAATTAGTGATCTTGCTAAAGTATTGGTCAAGTCAGATCTGCATCAAACTTGGCCACTTGTTTATTTGCTTATCAAGTTGACTCTCATTCTTTCCGTTGCTATTGTTTCTGTGGAACGAGCTTTCTCATCCATGAAGTACATTAAAAATGAACTTCGTAATAGTATTGGTGATGAATTTTTGAATGGTTGTTTAGTTTGCTATGTAAAGAGTAAGATATTTGCAAATATAAGCAATGATGCTATTATTTATCGTTTTCAACATATGAAAAGTCGTCGAGCACAATTATGACTTTAAGACTAGAAGTCTCTTTTTGTAATGATAATATTACTAGTAGGTCATTGTGACTTATAACTAGAGGTTGTTTTTGTATGATGATAATATTAATCGTTGTTTTATTTTTTTTACTTTTTTTTTTATTAAAGTAGTTTGAGTTAGTATACGTTTACACTATGTGATTGCTAACAAGTTTATGTTAAAGGAGGTGAGCACCCACAACCTTTAAATCCTGGATCCGCCACTGGAGCTTAGTTCTATAAGACTTACTCCCCAAGGGCCCGACTGTACGCCCTAAGCACGCCCAACGTTTGGTGCTCGCCTAATAGATCTTGCACAAATTATGTATTAAAATCTTTAGTTAACATTGTTGACCCTTATAATTATTGAATAAATAAATGAAACTTGATAAATATTTTAATCTATAGAGATAAGAAGATTTAGAGTAACTCAAATAACAAGTTGTAGTATCGCATCTTTACTATTTTGTAACACTGTGAAGGTGATTATATATTACGTAATATTTCTTTTAAAAATACGTAGCAAAATTTTATTTTTTCACTGATGATTGGTCTTCATGGTTTTGTCATGTGTCTCAAAATTATCATATTTTATTTAGCTATTTGAAAGTAATTTTATTTACATTCATGATGGAGTGATGTTTCTATTAGGGATATGGGTTTGAATAGTCTAGGGAGGTAATAGGTCCTCATGAAAGTTTAGTATCGCAACAGCAAATTCGACCAAAGTTGGGGTATTTTTCTGACCCTTATCCCTTTTTATTATAATACTAGTAAGTTTTATTGATTATTTTCTTTTAGGGGGTAAATTGTATAGTATGACAGAAATATTTTTTTTTAGAAATAATGATTCTTTTATGGAAAAATTAGAAAGTTAGGATGTTAGATTATTTATACTTGTATGATCATGTTAGAAGTTTTATTTTCTATGAGTTTCTTTAATCATGTTTGTAATTATTTCAAACTATTGATGTATTTTTATAATTTTGTGTTATTATATTATTATACTATATTCTAAATTAAAAATTTAAAGATCCATAGGGCCTACGCCCCACGTCTCAAGGCTTACGCCTCGCCCTATACTAAGTAAAAAGCCCCGCCTCACGTCCCCGTCTTTTAAAACACTGGTATTGCGTATATAAGTATGCATTTTGAAATGATAATAAGTATTTCAACTTTTTTATACCATATATTATACCAAATACCACAATTTTATAAGTACTGAAATAATAGATTCAAAATTTCAAGTTTTACTATTTTGATCTGATAATTTAGTATAGCAAGTTCAATATCATTACTTAGTCTTAGTTAGGTAATACATTTATGAGTTATATTTTCCCTTTTTAACGTACCAAAATAAACTAATATCATAAATATAAAATGAAAAATATAAAAACATAATTGTTAGCCTCTTAGTGTCAAAGGCAAATCACATTGAATTCCTTCTTTTTTTTTAAAAAAAATAATATATTTTTTAAAATCAAATGGAAAATTGTTTATGTCCATTTATTTTCTGAGGTTAACTTTGAAGTCCATTAATATATTATTACCTCAAATTTTAAAGAGATAAGTGGTTAAAACACACCTAAACTATACCTTTTTCTGAGTTTCATACCCGAACTATCGAAAGTGTGAGAAACACACCTAAACTATTACACTTTAGTTTGAAAAACACACCTCAAGTAAAATATGATAGTGTGTATTGCACTCTCTCAATTTTTTTTAAAATGCCACATAGATTGCCACATGGAAACAAATTCCACCATGTCAAAAGATTAAAGTTTAGCCTTCAATGTGTAGAAGCATCTTTCTCTGTTTCTCAGCTTAGTCTCTTTGGTGTGTGAAAATTTTGAGTAAAATTAGGGTTTTCACTATTAATTCACAAATTCATCATGGTTTGAAGGTTAGTTACTCATTTGCCAAAAAATGTTAGGGTTCTTTTTTTTGTCTCAAAATATTAACGATTTTGTATAATTTTTTAGGTTTTGATTCATACCATCTGAAAAGAGTTGAAAGGAGAAGAAATTGACTACATAAGGTACTCTTTCTTTACTCCTGAACTTAATTTTCGTACTGGTGGCGATTTTTAGTTACTGATTTCATGAACAATTGTTGGCTTATTAAACTTTGCATATTTCAATTGTTCTAAGGTAATGGACACTAAGTACGTAAATTTGAGGTTTCACATCGGTGGTATACTTGTGAGTGAGGTAGGACCTGCTTATATTGGGGGGGAAAATAATATGCCTTCAATGTTGATATAGACCATTTGTCTATTCCGGAAGTGAATGATTATTGCAGGAATTTTGGGGTTACCAATATAGAAAAAATATATATTAGAGCTGCTCAAGTTGACAATTTGGTAGAATTGGTTAAAGATAGGGATTTGTTGGTCTTAGCCAATTTGTTGGTTGCTGGGGGTACTATGGACATTTATATCTGCCATAAAGAGGAAGTTTTTATCAAAATAGCACATGTGACCAATGAGTCTTTTGAGACCACATGCAATGAAGTGGATAGACCTAATAAAGAATCTACCAACAAAGCTGGTGAAGGTCTCAATGCACCTTTAGGTAAAGAAATAACACTTATTGATGGTAGAGATCAAATTGTCGGGGTCCAACAATCAAATCTGATAGAAAATGGCAGCAGAAACACAAATGAAGCTGAAGATGAATTTAAGTTTTCTAGTGAAGATGAAGATTTAGAGGAAGATGAAGTAGAAACTATTGTGTATAGTGATGCTGAAAGTGATGAGAATGTTGAATTTTCTAGTGACGAGGATGGTTATGGGAGTGATATTCATGAAGAGCTGAGCATAGTTAAGAAGGATTTGAAGAAAAAGAAAGAGCCAAGGAAAAACAAATTGCTGAGTGTTTTCTGGGAGAAGTTGGCATATATCCTGGTTTTGAAGACATTGATAAACCCAAGAAAAATTTAACTGGTAAGCTTGTAGGTGATGAACCTTTTTACGACAGTTCTGATGCTGATAGTTTTGAAAGTGAAAGTGAGTGGGAAATAGATGTTGAAAGATCTGATATTTTAAGGGCAAGAAAGAAGAACAAGAGGGTCTCATATGATCCAACATGGAAAAAAGGTTGTGTGGCAACTTAATATGGTATTTGAAAATGTGAAAAAATTCAGAGAAGCTTTGAGCAAGTATGCAATTGAGAGAGGTTGTCAACTGGATAAGATCCACAATGATCAAAGAATGGTCAGAGTAAAATGCAAAGCTAATGGCTATCCTTGGATACTTTATGCAAGCAAAGATTTCAAATCTTCTGATTTCATTATAAAAACCTACAATCCCAGACATAAGTGTTATAGGACCAATACTAACACAATGTGCAACTCTAAGTTTTTTGCCAAGCACTATAAAAGTAGAATTGTTTCTCAATCTTGCATAAAGGGATGGGAAATACAAGATTTGGTCAGGACAGACATGGGATTGTTTGTTGGTAAGTTCGTGTGTTTGAAGGCCAGAAAAATGGTGTTGAAAAAGATAATGGGTGATCATGTTGTTGAGTTTAGTAGAATCTATGACTACAGAGATATGCTTCTTGAATCAAATCCAGGAAGCACTTGTGTGGTGAAAGTGACAAATTGTGATGATGGAAAAAAACTCTTTCATTCCTTTTATATTTGTTTTCAGCTTTGAAAAAGGATTCATTGAGGGTTGTAGAAAGTGCATTGGGTTAGATGGTTGCTTTTTGAAGGGAATATCTAAAGGCCAGCTACTTGTTGCTATTGCAAAGGATGAGAATAATCAGATGTTCCAATAGCATGGGCTGTTGTTGGAACTGAAAGAAGAGAAACTTGGACTTGGTTTTTGAGAATCTTAAAATCTGATTTGGACATTAATGATGAAGGAGAAGGATTGACTATCATAAGTGATATGCAAAAGGTATGACTTTTAGCCTCTGGTTTCAACTTTTTTAGCCAATATGAGCTGCTATTTTCAGCTTTTTTTAGCTATTGATTTTACAAGTTTTAGTTAATGTGTTTTAAGTAATTTTGCTTATAAAAGAAAATGCCAGGAAGGCCTGGTAAAAAAATAATTCCAGAACTTGGAGAGGTACCAAGTTCTGGAAAGCTTCCAAAGATGGGATAAACCATGAGTTGCTCCGCTTGTAAGTCAAAAGGTCACAATATAAGAACATGTACAAACAAACCTCCAACCACTTCAGAGGTACATTTGATTTCTATTAATGTTTATTTATAGTATATTAATACCTTTAACACTTTCAAAATTATTCTTTACATAAGGTATTGCTACATCACAAGCATCTGCCAGTAGTAAAAGAAGTGGCAAGCAAAAATCTCACCCCACTCAAGTAGTGCAACAATCTCAATCTTCTGAACCTTCTCAAGCAATAGTGCAAAGTGACAGTGGTAATAGAAATGGTGCAAATAATGCATTTAAGAGGCCAAGAGTAGTTGGTCAAGGAGTATTTGTGAGCAAAGATGATTTTTGTGCCGAGGTAAAAACGATAGTTAATAAGCTTATATTCTTGATTAAACTTCTTAAAAATAATTTAACGACTCTTTATTACTTTACAACAAGGAAATCTATTTGTAGGGTAATCAAGAGTGGAGCACAAGAGAAACTGATAAGTTCAGCTATTGTCACCGGTGACCTTGGGTATGCACCAAGTAAAGGTCTTAAATGAAAGGGGAAAAGTGCTATCACATGAAGACAACTTCAACATAAAAGTGCTTTGCTTAGACAGAAGAACATCAAGTCACAAACTTCATCACAAGGTGCAACAAGAACCGAAGGAGTTTAGGGATGATATGGCTGATTTTTCATGTGGCTCGAACTATTTTTAAGTCGCGTATCTTGGTTGTGAATAGGACGATATCGACTTTTAGTTGTGAATTTTGATGTTACTAAACACGGTGACTGATTTGCAGCCCAAGTAGTTATTGTAAGCTACTAAACATGGTGACTGATTTTTCATGTGGTTCGAACTGTTCTTAAGTCGTGTATTTTGGTTGTGAATACGATGGTATCGAATTTTGGTTGTGAATAGGATGGTATCAAATTTTGGTTGTGTATTTTGATGTTACTAAACACGGTTACTGATTTGCAGCCCAAGTAGTTTAATATTGTTGTAGGTTGCTCTGCAAATTGAAGCATTACTTGGTTTCAATGTTTCTATACTATACAAACTAGAGCCAATCAATTTTCTACTTCGAGCTACTAAAAATTCTTTGGTGACTTCTGTCCTTAGCTGCTCATAGTTGGTTAAATAGTCGTAATTAGAAAATGATTGATGAAGTAGTATGTAAAAAGCGACAATTCAATAGAAAGAAAATATGCTATATTTGGTGGCATAATGATACAACAAATATAGTCTAACTAGTTATTAAACAAACAAAAAAAATAGAATTTGATGTCATGGACAATCACTCACCCCTCAAATTATTAAAGCTATCAAAGAGCGTCGTGGATTCCTTGTATGGCATCATTGATATACAAATATCAGTCCATTTTGAGCGAGCTTAAGCAATGTAAGGTGTGTTTCTCAAATTTATGAATGATAGTTTAGGTGTGTTTCTCACTCTCCTAATTGTTTAGGTGGGAAAGTTAAACAATTTTATAGTTTAGGTGTGTTTTGATATTTTAATTTTTTAAAAAGAAGAAGCCATGTGAACGAAAATCAAGGCCACACGCGCATAAAAGAGTGTGTACACACATATTTGGTCCAGTCAGCATAGAGGTGTGTTTTTCAAACTAAAGTGTAATAGTTTAAGTGTGTTTCTCACACTTTCAATAGTTTGGGTATGAAACTAAAAAAAAGGTATAGTTTAGGTGTGTTTTAACCACTTATCTCAATTTTAAACATAAGACTTTTATGGAAGGACATTATTCTAAGTTAAAAAGGCTGTGAAATAAATAAATTTCTCAATATGCATAATTTTTCTTGAAAGGTTAAACCAAAATCGAAAATCTTAACATGCCATAAAAATAAACATATCATTTATAGAAATTTAATAAAATTAAGTAAAAATTAGGCAAATGACATAGTATAAGAAAGAAATTACTTCCTTTCCTTACTCTTTCATTAATTACCAAAAATCCCTTTTTTTAGTGTTTTTCGGATACATAATATAGCAGCGCGGATACTTTAATTAATAACAGGCGGATACTTAAATTATTAAGTTGTTGTAATCAATTATTAAATTAATAGCAGTGTGGATACTTAATAATGGGCGGATACATAATATAGCAACACAGATACTTTAATTAATAACGGGCGGATACTTAAATTAACGGGAGGATGCATAATATAGTAGTGTGGATACTTTAATTAATAACGGGTGGATACTTAAACTAATAAAGTATCCAGTTAAGTTGAATTGGGGGAAAATAAGGGATTTTTGTATTTTAGTAAAAGAGTAGGGAAATATTGAGAATAGGTAAAGAAGTGTTGTGTATTTAAGTATTTTTTCCTAAAATTAATGATAATTCAGAATTTACATAATATAATTTTATTTAATAGACAATATTAATCTCTCATCTTGATATATAGCCACATTTACAATGAATTTCAACCTTATAAAATTATTAAAATCCACCAACCTTATGAACAATGACACCATAATCTTCTTTTTTCTTTGGCTTTACACTAATCTTATGTCTAATCATTGCTTTCTTCGTGACACCAAGTACAAGTAATCCCTTGGCCCAAGTGTGCATCAACTCCAAGAATCCAAGGTTTTTCTTGGAAGTTTTTGCTCTAAATACTTATGATAGTCCTTATGAGTTGACAGTAGAGGCAATTAACTTAACATTGGCTAACGTTTTCGAGACCACAAAAAAGATTCGCATCTTAATAAATCAGACAGAAGACGAACATTTAAAAGATATATATAATTATTGTTTGGATTTTTACCAATTTGTTATTGATTATTTAAGAAGCACGGAGGAGCGCTTTCTGAAGGAAAAACAATGTGTTGATCAACAACCAAGTGAAGAAGATGAGCTAAGTGGAGCAAACACACCCCCGTCTCATAGAAGGTCACAAGGATCAGAAAGATTAATCCAAAGTATGCCAATGCTGCCATAGTAGAAGAAGAAAATGAAAAAGAACCAGAGAATTTTAAGGAAGCATTTCAAAATCCGAAGTGGATTAAAGCTATGGAGGAGGAAATTGCTGCGCTAGAGTTGAATCAAACTTGGGAGCTCGTGGTAAAGCCAAGAGATGTCAAACCTATTGCCTGTAAATGAATTTACAAGATAAAGCGTCACACAAATGGGTCCATTGAAAGGCTCAAAGCTCGTCTTGTAGCCCGAGGCTTTTCTCTGCAATATGGATTAGATTATGATGAAACATTTAGTCCAGTGGCTAAGCTTACTACAGTCCGGATCATACTTGCACTTGCAGCTAGTAAAAATTGGAACCTATGGCAGATGGACGTAAATAATGCCTTTTTGCACGGAGAGTTGGATCGGGAGATCTACATGTGTCAACCAATGGGCTTTCAGAGTCAATATCATCCTGAGTATGTATGTAAGCTTCAGAAAGCGCTATATGGGTTAAAGCAAGCGCCAAGGGCATGATATGGTAAGATTTCTGAATTTCTTACTCATAGTTGTTATTCCGTAGCATCAGTAGATTCCAGTCTGTTTGTGAAAGTTTGTTGGAAGGAAACTAGCTATTGTGCTAGTATATGTGGATGATCTAATCCTAACAGGAGACTCAGACTCGACCTGATATTTCTTTTGCTGTTGGTGTGATGAGTCGCTGCATGCACAATCCAAAGAAGCACCATATGGATGTTGTCCGACGAATACTAAGATTTGTGAAAAGTACAATTGATTATGGTCTTTTGTACAAGAAAGGTGAAGAATGCAAGTTAGTCAGATATTGTGACTCTGACTATGCAGGGGATCATGATACCCGTCGTTCAACTACTAGCTATGTGTTTAAGCTTGGAGCTGGAGCAATTTCTTGGTGCAACAAAAGGCAACTAACTGTGTCGTTGTCAACAACAGAAGCAGAGTATAGGGCAGCAGCAGTTGCAGCTCAAGAAAGTACATGACTTATGCAGTTGATGAAGGATTTACACCAACCAGTTGGCTACTCAGTTACCTTGTACTGTGACAATCAGTCAATGATTTGCTTGGCTGAAAATCCTGTTTTCATGCTAGGACGAAGCAAGTGAAAATACATTACCACTTCATCAGGGAAAAAGTGTTGCAAAGAGAGATTGACTTGGAGCATATTAAAACCGAGCAACAAATTGCAGACGTGTTCACAAAAGGCTTAAGTGTCAATAAGTTTGAAAGTTTATGTCAACAACATGGCATGGTTAAGACCGGAGCTGATGTCGAGAGGGAGTGTTTAAAGTTGCACACCATCAACCCTATTTTCTAGTTTGAGTAAGTCAGCAGAAGGCTATATTTTAGCTTTCAGTTAGTAATATGTTTTTTTTTTCAATTCGTTATAGCTTTTCCCTGTTTTTGTAGAATTGCATATTGTGTTCCTAAAGTTTAGAAGAACTTGTTTAGTGGAATTCCAGTAATGGTCTTGTGGGAATATGATTCCACAATATGTAAGCCTACTTAAGGCTAAAAAGCGCATTGAATAAAAATATTCAGCCACTTCTAAGAAAACTGTTTCTCTTCTAGTCTTCCAGTTATTTCCTTTTTCAACTATTGGCTTCTCTATTCAGTAAGGTGTTCATCATTCTTCCCGCCTAGAAATGAACCTTATACTCAAGATTTGAGGCTAAGATGCACAACTTCTCTTGATCAGCACCTTAGGAGGAACATTATCAATATATCACCAACTATTTCAGTAAAAGAATTCATACCAATCCTTCAAATACCCTTCAAGGCTAAAATGCTTGATTTTCTCAAAAGGAAGTATGCTTGTTCTCTGGTATTGGTAGTTGGATTGGTGGTGTTAGACAAGTTAAGGATGTTACATATTATACAATTATATTTGTACTTGTACCGGAAAAATACATATCATTCTAGTCCATTCTTGAAGGCTATGTGAACAACATTACACACACTGATGTTGTTAGCGCATATGGGACTATTGATTTCTTTATGATATCCAAATGGACCTGCCAACCAGTGGCCTTTGCTCTTGAGGCAATTTCCATAGCTATATCTAGCTTATCACTTTCCTTTGTTGTTGGATTTCCATACTCGAACCTTGAGGACAACGTTCTTATTGAGGACGGGAGTATTGTTATGAACCAAGTCCAATCCAATGTGGATACCAAGGTCGCAAAAGTAGTTATTGGGCCGACAAGAGCTACTGGGCCGAGAATAAGCAATAGGGCAAGGTTAAGAACGGTTCCATAAAGAAAATAGTGGTATGCGATTCAGGAATTATGCAAATTGTTGAGAAAAATGTCTAGTCCTCTCATCCCCTTACTCTGATGCTTCTCATCCCTTTCTTCTACTTGTGTTCTTCAATTTCCCTTTTAGTTCTTAATTTCTTTATAATTCCAATTACGAATTAGTAAAATATATTTATCGGTTTTTTGAGTTTGAATAGCGTTGGTTTAGTTATTGGGTTTGTTATATTGTATTGCGTATGTAAGTATGCATTTTGAAACAATAATAAGCATTTCAATTTTTTATACTATATATTATACCAAATATCTCAATTTTATAAGTACTGAGGAGTAATAGATTCAAAATTTCAAGTTTTACTATTTTGGTCTGATAATTTAGTATATACCAAGTTCAATATCATTTCTTAGTCCTTAGTTAGGTAATACATTTATGAGTTATATTTTCCCCTTTAACGTACCAAAATAGACTAATACCATAAATATAAAATAAAATATATATAAAAAAAAGTGTTAGCCTCTTAATGTCAAAGGCAAATCACATTGAATCCCTTCTTCTTTTTTTACAAAAAATATTTTTTAAAAACAAATGGAAAATTGTTTATGTCCATTTATTTTCTAAGGTAAACTTTGAAGTCCATTGATATAATATACCCAATTTACCTCAAATTTTAAACATAAGACTTTTATGGAAGGAAATTAGTTAATTTCAAAAGGTTGTGAAATAAATAAATTTCTCAATATGCTTAATTTTTTTTTGGAAGGTTAAACCAAAATCGAAAATCTTAACATGCCATAAAAACAAACATATCATTTATAGGAATTTAATTAAATTAATGATAATTCAGAATTTACATAATATATTTAAATGACTATTAATCTCTCATCTTGATATATAGCCACATTTACAATGATTTCAACCTTATAAAATTATCACACATCCACCAACCTTATAAACAATGACACTATATTCTTTTTCTAGTTCATTTGGCCCTACACTAATCTTATGTCTAATCATTGCTTTCTTCATGACACCAAGTACAAGTAATCCCTTGGCCCAAGTGTGCATCAACTCCAAGAATCCAAGGTTTTGCTTGGAAGTATTTGCTCTAAATACTTATGACAATCCTTATGAGTTGACAGTAGAGGCAATCAACTTAACATTGGCTAATGCCTTCGAGACCACAAAAAAGATTCACATCTTAATAGATCAGACAAAAGACAAACATTTAAAAGATATATATAATTATTGTTTGGATTTTTACCAATTTGTTATTGATTATTTAAGAAGCACGGAGGAGCGCTTTCTGAAGGAAAAACAATGTGTTGATGTGAACGATGCAGGAATGACAGCTCAAGTAAATGCTTTTTGATGCGAGAAGGAGTTTCAAAGAAAATGGGGTTATATTTATGACTCCACTCTTACAAAGGAAAACAAGAACTTGAGTATTTTAGGTAGTATTATTGTGTCTGCTACTGATCTTCTATATAATTCAACATTAAGAAAAAACTAATACATATTAAAATTCATGTGTTAGAGCAAGAAAGTCAATAATGGGAGAACTATTTGTTACATTAGCTTTCCATAAATTTTAATGAAGAATTATTATTATTTTTCTTTCACCTTTTTATTGTTTATCCGTAGTAATTTATTTTAAAAAAAATAATCATGTGATATCGAGATGTATGTATAAAAAAAGTTACAGGTTCAGTCAATCAATCCAATAATTTTGACTCATTCGGAAAAAAGAAAGAATGTGATTAAAAAATGAACATCAACGATAACGATAATGACAATGGTGATGACGACAAGAAGGAAGAATATGATGGAGGAAGAGAGAAAGAATGAAGATGGACCTATGGAGAGAAAAATCTGAAGAGAGAAAGAAAGATGGAAAAAATAATAAAAGAGGGGGAAATTTCAAATTCGAAATTTAAAATAGTAGAAAAAACTTTTTAAAATTTTCAAAATTTTACTCTGCACTCTATATTTTAATTAACTTAATTGGGTCACTTTCATTTAATTTCATTTGTCCAAGTCAATATCATCAAGTTTAATTTAAACACTTGAATGATGCTTTCTGTTGATTTTTCTGAAGAAACTTCTCCATAGTTTTCAAAAGGCGGAATAAATTGGACCTAAAGCTAGTAGTCTCGGATGTGTTGAGAATAATGGTTGGGACTTCTCTCATATCTCCTTCGAATTTAACTACCAAATTTTAACTTCCATTAATAATATTTATATCCAATCCTCCTCGCCTAAAAAGGATGTGTTTTATTGAAATCAAAATAACAATGACAAATTCACCACGAGGAGTGCCTACAACATGATTTTAACCTCAAAAAAGGATTCCAAAAATCAATTCTCTACTACCAACCTACGGATTTGGAAGCTTAAGCGCATTGTGGTGGAAACAAACTCTCGGATATTACTAAACTCTCTAAACAATGACAACACTCTATACTCACACATTTGAACTGATTGCAGGTTTTTGCTTGAGTAGCTGGGAGTACCACCACTGAAACACATCCTGCGGAAGGCTAATAGGATTGCAGACGCACTAGTAGAACTCGGAAGGAAATCAAAGGATCCACCTATGATTATAAACTATCTTTATATTTTTGATGCATCTCCTTCTAGTATTACTAATGTTTTGGAAAGAGATGTACAATTGGAATTACATCACTTAGACCAATTCCCTTTTGTATGGATGATCCTTAATTCGAAACAAAATACTTCCATTTTAAAAAAAAATAATAATCTTAAATCTGTTTTTTGGTGACTAATCATTATATTAATCGCCTTGTAAAAATATAAATACTCCAAAAAGTACCACCCATTTTGTTATCCCATCTTTGTATTATTATTACTTATTAGGTGTGCAGAGGCGGTGTAACGATCGGGTTCCGTCGTTAAAGAAAAGCCAATGGGGAAAATTTTCAGGCCGAAAAACTTTTTCGTAGTAACTTGAGATTTTCCAACCTAGTCCAGATTTGGACGAAATTGGAGTCTGTGAGGTCTAGAGAAATTTGGTAGCAATTGAGTGATCTAATTATGAATTCGATCACATGAGTAGATAGATAAGTCGTTAAGGAATCCGTTCGACTTTATGGAATTGAATTCGGGTGAGTAGAACTCCCGAAACTAATCCTGGTGTGAGCGGGTAGTTTCTGAGTGTTATTGGTTGAAGGTGTGTTGTGAAATGGGGGTATTGAAATTATTAAATTAGCTCATTGTTCCGTGCAAGCCACTACGTCGGGAATTTGTGTCGCTAGGGCGGGGTTGCTGCAGCGGGGTGGTATCGCTGTGGCGGGGCAGACGCGACTTAAAGTCAGAAATAAACCCCAAAACGTCTTTATTCTGCAATTTTTTAACTTGAGAGCTCCAAGGCTCCTCTTGATAGTTTTCCACCATTCTTGAGGCTAAAGGTAAGATTTTCACTCCCCGAATCCATTTTGCGATCCGTAGAACATAATCTAATAGGTAATTATCGATGGGGAAGAGTTTTGATGTGCGAATTATGGTGAAAAATCCCTAATTTGGATATTGGGATCATGGGTTTGATCTAGGATTGACAGGACTGTTACTAATCCATGATTTCCGTGTTATTTTTATTGTTGGTAGACGAAGAACAAGCGAAATGAATTCGGAAAGGGAAGAATCAAGTTTCTTAGGGGATTCAAGCTTGTTCGAGGTAGGTGTATGGTTGTGATTTCATGTTGTGTGATGTATGTTTGTTATTGCTTCATTATGATACATGTATGAATGGGAATATTGAATTATTGATCACACTAATTGTAAATGAGGATAGATGAATGATGAATTCCATGAAATCATGACTTGCTTGTATGATTGTAAGAATATACTTGTGTTTGTGATTGTGGTTTGTTGAATGGATCGGGTGTTGCGTTCCGACACACTAACTTGGATCGGTTGCCACGTTCTGACATAATTGTGGGATCAGTTGCCACGTTCTGGCATAATCATTGGATCGAGTACCACGTTCCGGTATCCTAACAGTTTGGGTTTGGGTTCCATGAACGGACCAATGACTTGATATAACTGTGATATTTGAGAATTGTGAAACTGTTTGTTGTTCGTAAATGTTGATGATATTGTATATGTTCGGTGTATGCATGTTATTATTATGTTGTATTGACTTATATATATTGCACTTAGTGGTATAGCCGCGTGATCCTACCAGTACACTGTGGTTGTGTACTGATACCGCACTTGCTCTTTCCTTGTTGAGTACAGGGCATCTTCAGGAGGCAATTGACGGACCTCACTTAGAAGATCAATGATCGTCGTTCGAATTCAAGGGTGAGCCAGTTTTTCCGGGCTGCCATGAGTTCTCTTTCTGTCTATGTCCACATTTCAGACTTAGATTTTCTACTTAGTTATTAGTCCATTAGTTTGGGGTTGTAACCCTACTTGTTAGACTTATGGATCTTGTTAGATGTTTTGGTACATTGATTTTCAGATTCTAGGCGTATTTTCCACAATTGTTTAGTTGTTAGACTATTGGTTTGGAGTTTATGGGGACTCCCTAATTCTTTCCTTAACATTTAAACTTGCTTACGTAACCTTAATTGCTTTAGTTTTTTGATTAAGTTGGTTAGCTAATTAGTATGAATGGTTCTTCCACCGGAGGGTTAGTGTGGATGCCAATCACGATGATCTGAGTCGTGACAAAGTTGGTATCAGAGTCTAGGTTCGTTGATCTCGATGTACCAAAATGAGTCTAGTAGAATCTTGCGGAACGGTACAGAGACGTCTGTACTTTTCTTCGAGAGGCTAGATGACTTTAGGAAATCTCTCTACTTTCTTTTGTCTCCGTTCGTGCTATAACTTGATTCCAATTGGTATTTGGCGATTTAAATTGGTATTTAACCTCTTTCACTCCTCTGTCCGCAGATTGTTAACACTAGATTCAATGGTGTCAGGCCCGTAGCTCCCGTCAATGCTCCTGCTAAGGAATCTGCAGCAAGAGGTTGCGGTCGAGGCAGGGGTAGAGGAAGAGCTAGGATAGAGGTCGAGGAAGGGCATCACCTATTAGGGATGGAGCACCGATTGGAGATGCTCCAAGAAATGAGGCCCCTCTTGCGCATCATGAAGAGGTAGATGAGAACATAGAGGTTGATGATGAGGAAAATGTTGGGCAAGTGGAAGAGGTGCAAACTGAGACTACAAGTATTCCTCCTTTGGACCCAGTGTTAGCTCAAAAGATCATGTCATTCTTGAAAGAATTGGTTGGTCCTGGAGTGCTTCCCTCTGTTCAAGCAACTCAACCTCCTACCAATCCCCCTGTTACTATCACTGCGCCCAAGGTGGGTGGAACTGGAGGTAATGATGCTTTCTTCCGTCCTTTGTTGGGTTCTGTTATGACTTTTAATGAGCATGAAATGTTGACTAAGGTTTTGAAGCTAAATCCTCCTGTATTTCTTGGTTCTGAGAGTGAGGATGTTTATAAGTTTATCTTAGACTGCTATGAAAGGCTTCATAAGTTGGGAATTGTCCATTAGCATAGGTTTGAGTTTGTGACTTTTCAACTTCAAGGTGAGGCTAAGCAAAGGTAGAGAGCTTATGTGGAGTGCAAATCTTTAACTTTACCCCCACTCTCTTGGACCCAGTTTCATGCTCTATTTTTAGAGAAATATGTACCTAGGACTTTGAGAGATCGCAAGAAGGATGAGTTCACGACTTTGGAGAAAGGTGGTATGTTTGTGGCTGCTTATGAGGCCAAGTTCCATGCCTTGTCTAGATATGTTACTGAATTGGTGACTACTGAGGAGGAGATGATCCGTTTATTTATTAGGGGACTAAATCCTGAGTTGCAGGTATTATCTGTTCATATGACCTCTGCAGGGAGGAGCATTAATGAGGTTAACAAACTTTGTTAAGAAAATGGGTGGGGTGAGGCGAGACGGTCAGGCTAAGGTATTGGCTAAAAGGGCCAAGAACTCGGGTAAATTTTAGGGTTCTTATTCCAAAGGGTCAGGGAGGCCAACACTTGCAGCCAAGCCAATTCAGTCCGCTATGCCCGTTTCTACAAGTAATTACTCAGGAACTCCACCTCATAATTTGATTCAGGATAGTCAGGGAGTCGCACCTTCGGCGGGTAGTAGGTCATCTTTTGATCTTACATGTTATAACTGTGGAGAACCTGGGCATATGAGGACAGATTATCCCCATCCACGTATGATGGAGTCCGTGCAGCAGCATACTAGAGCAGTGGTACCCACGGGAAATGGTAATAATGGTCGAGGGTGTCCACAAGGTGGGCGAGGAGGTAATCGACGAGGCCGTGGGGGTAGAGGAAATGGTAACGCAGGTAGAGGTGCAGCGCAACCAGGCAGAGAATTCATCTGTCAAAATGATAAGGCTCAGTGTTATGCCTTTTCGGGCAAGAATGAGGTAGAGGCGTCTGACGTAGTGATCACATGTACTATTCTTGTTTGTGACCTGATGGCTAATGCGTTGTTTGATCCAAGTTCTACTTATTCTTATGTATCAATGCGATTTGCCTTAGAAATTGCTATGATTTGTGATGTACTTGATGCCCCCATCAATGTTTCTACCCTAATTGGAAAGTCTGTCAGAGTCACCCACATCTATCGTGCTTGTCCTATTTTATTTATGGGTTTTTAGACTTGGGCTGATTTGGTGATTTTGGATATGACCGATTTTGATATAATCTTAGACATGACTTGGTTGTCCCCCTATTATGTTGTGCTTAATTGTAATACTAAGTCTGTAACTCTAGAAATTTTGAGAAGGGAAAAGTTAGAGTGGAAGGGCTGTACAAGCCTAAGTTAGCTAAGATCATATCCTCCATTCAGGCTAGTAAACTGGTAGAGCAGGGTTGTTTGGTTTATTTGGCTCATATTCGGGATGTTGAGGTTGAGTCTCCATCTATTGAGTCTATTCCTGTGGTGTCAGAATTTAGAGAAGTGTTTCCTAATGATTTGCCTGGTATGCCTCCAGATAGAGATATAGATTTCTACATTGATTTAAAACCTGTTACTCGTCCCATTTTTATCCCTCCATATTGTATGGCTCCGGCAGAATTAAGAGAGCTTAAGGCTCAAATCTAAGAGGTTCTCGATAAGGGATTTATTCGTCCTAGTGCTTCCCCATGGGGCGCTCCAGTTTTGTTTGTTAGGAAAAAAGATGGTAGTATGAGAATGTGTATAGATTACCGGCAATTGAATAGGGTCATTATTCGAAACAAGTACCATTTGCCTCGAATAGATGATCTTTTTGACCAATTGCAAGGTGCATTAGTTTTCTCCAAGATTGATCTAAGGTCTTGTTACCATCAGTTGAAAATTAGGCCTGAGGATGTGCCCAAGACGACGTTTAGAACCCGCTATGGGTACTATGAGCTCCTAGTTATATTTTTTGGTTTGACTAATGCGCCTGCAGCTTTCATGAGTCTGATGAACGGGGTGTTCAAGCCATTTCTTGACTCGTTTGTTATAGTCTTTATTGATGACATTTTAGTCTATTCGAAAAGTGAGGAAGAACATGCCAACCATCTTCGTATTGTTCTGGGTGTTCTGGGGAAACAAAGGTTGTATGTGAAATTTTCTAAGTGTGAATTCTGGTTGACTTATGTTGCATTTTTGGGACATGTAGTTTCAAAAGAAGGGGTAATGGTAGATTCTCGAAAGATTGAGGCAGTTAAGAATTGGGTTCGGCCTAGCTCTGTGACGGAAGTTAGGATGTTTGTGGGGCTAGCTAGCTATTATCGTTGATTCGTGAAGAACTTTGCTTCTATTGCCATTCACTTGACAAATTTGACCAAAAAAGAGATACCATTTGAATGGACTGAAAAATGTGAGGAGAGATTCCAAAAGCTCAAGATTCTCTTGACCACCGCACTTATTCTAGCATTACCGATAGAAGGTAAAGATTTTATTGTTTATTATGATGTTTCACATTCTGGTTTAAGTGTTGTGTTGATGCAGGATAAGAATGTTATAGCTTATGCATCGCGTCAATTAAAGGTGCATGATAGGAATTACCCAACACATGATTTGGAGTTGGCAGCGGTAGTGTTTGCCCTTAAGATCTGGCGGCATTACCTTTATGGTGTTAAGTGTCAAAATTGCCAACAAGTGAAGTTTGAACATCAAAGGCCTGCAGGTTTGCTTCAGAGAATGCCAATTCCAGAATGGAAGGGGGAAATGATAGCCATGGATTTTATGGTTGGTCTTCCCAAGACTTTGGGGAAGTTCGATTCTATTTAGGTAGTGCTTGATAGATTGACTAAGTCAGCCCATTTTATTCTGGTAAGAATAGATTATAATGCTGAACAATTAGCTAAGGTGTATGTGAAAGAGATAGTGAGGTTGCATGGGGTGTCCCTTTCTATCATCTCAGATCGTGGTACGCAGTTTACCTCCAAGTTTTGGAAGAAATTATATGATGAATTGGGCACATAACTCACTTTAGTACACCTTTCCATCCGCAGACAGACGGGCAGACGGAGAGGATGATTCAAGTGTTAGAAGACATGTTGAGGGCATGTGTGGTTGATTTTGGAGGGTATTGGGATAAGTTCCTACCTTTGTGTGAGTTCTCCTATAATAATAGTTATAACTCTAGCATCGATATGGCATCGTTTGAGGCATTATATGGGAGGGGATGTAGATCACCCATAGGATGGTTCGAGGTTGGAGATGTGAAACCTTTGGGGGTTGATTTAGTGAAGGATGCTCAAGTTAAGGTGAGGAGCATCCAAACTAAACTCTTAGCAGCCCTGAGTAGACAGAAGAAGTATACATATCATAAGGTGAGGGACATGACATTTCAAATTGGTGAGAATGTTCTTCTTAAGGTATCACCCATGAAAGGGGTGATGAGATTTGGCAAGAAGGGCAAGCTAAGTCTGTAATACATTGGTCCCTTCGAGATTCTTGAATGTGTGGGGCCAGTAGTATATAGGTTGGCTCTACCTCCTGATCTATCTGGAGTTCCTCCAGTATTCCATGTGTCCATGTTGAAGAGATATCATGGTGACGGGGATTACATCATTAAATGGGACTCAATCGTGTTAGACAAAGACCTCCAATAGGAGGAGGAACCGGTTGCAATTCTTGATCGTCATGTGCGTAAGCTGAAGACCAAGGAGATTAAGTCTATGAAAGTTCAATGGAAGCAGCATCCAGTTGAGGAAGCTACTTGGGAAACCGAGAGGGACATGCGAGACACGTATCCCAATTGTTCGTCGATTCAGGTACTACTTCATTCTTTCTTTAGCCTATTTTTCCTAAGTTTGTCACTCGGGGACGAGTGATGGGTAAATTGGTATCTATTGTAACGATCGAATTCCGACGTTATAGAAAAGCCAACGGCAAAAACTTTTGGGCCAAAAAACTATTTCATAGTAACTTGAGATTTGCCAACCTAGTAAAGATTTGGATGAAATCGGAGTCTGTGAGGTCTAGGGAAATCTGGTAACAATTGAGTGATCTAATTATGAATTTGACCACATGAGAAGATAGATAAGTTGTTAAGGAAGCCGTACAACTTTACAGAACTAAATTCGGGTGAGTAGAACTCCCGAAACTGATCCTGGCGTGAGCGGGTAGTTTCTGAGTGTCGTTGGTTGAAAGTGTGTTGTGAAATAGGGGTATTGGAATTATTAAATTAACTCACTGTTCCGCGCAAGCCGCTACGGTGGGAATTTGTGTCGCCAGGGCGGGGTCGCTGCAGCGGGATGGTACCGCTGTGGCGGGGCAGATGTGACTTAAAGTCAGAAATAAACCCCAAAACGTCTTTATTCTGCAAATTTTGAACTTGAGAGCTAAGGAACGAACCCAGGGGTTTTCTTGACAGTTTTCCACCATTTTTTAGGCTAAAGGTAAGATTTTCACTCTCCCAATATGTTTTTTGATCCGTAGAACATAATCTAATGTGTAATTATCGATGGGGAAGAGTTTTGATCTGAGAATTATGGTGGAAAAAACCCTAATTTGGATATTGGGATCATGGGTTTGATCTAGGGTTGATATGATTGTTAGTAATTTGGGTAATTAGTGATTGTTTATTGGTTTCTGTGTTATTTTGATTGTTTGTAGACCAAGAACAAGCGGAACGAATCTGGAAAGGGAAGAATCAAGTTTCTTAAGGGATTCAAGTTTGTTTCGAGGTAGGTGATGGTTGTGATTTCATGTTGTGTGATGTATGTTTGTTCTTGCTTCATTATGATACATGTATGTATGTGAATGTTGCATTATTGATCACACTAATTGTAAATGAAGATAGATGAATGATGAATGCCATGAAATCATGACTTGCATGTATGATTGTGAGAATATACTTGTGTTTGTGAATGTGGCTTGTTGAATGGATCGGGTGTTGCGTTTCGACACACTAACTTGGATCGGTTTCTACGTTCCAGCATAATTATGGGATCGATTGCCACGTTTCGACATAATCATTGGATCAGGTACCACGTTCCGGTATGCTAACAGTTTGGGTTTGGGTTCCATGAGAGGACCAATGACTTGATTTAACTGTAATATTTGAGAATTGTGAAACTGTTTATTGTTCGTAGATGTTGATGATATTGTATATGTTCGGTGTATGCATGTTATTATTATGTTGTATTGACTTATATATGTTGTTGTGGTTGTGTACTGATACTGCACTTGCTCTTTCCTTGTTGAGTAGAAGGCATCTTTAGGCGGCTATTGACAAACCTAGCTTAGAAGATCAGTGATCGTCGTTCGAATTCAAGGGTGAGCCAGTTCTTCCAGGCTGCCATGAGTTCTCTTTCTGTCTATATCCACATTTCAGACTTAGATTTTCTAGTTAGTTGTTAGTACATTAGTTTGGAGTTGTAACCCTTCTTGTTAGACTTATGGATCTTGTTGGATATTTGGTACATTGACTTTCAGGTTTTAGGCGTATTTTCCTCATTTGTTTAGTTGTTAGACTATTGGTTTGGAGTTTAAGGGGACTCCCTAATTCTTTCCTTAGCATTTAAACTTGCTTACGTAACCTTAAATGTTTTAGTATTTCGATTAAGTTGGTTAGCTAATTAGTATGAATGGTTCTCCCACCGGAGGGTTAGTGTGGGTGCCAATCATGATGGTCTGGGTCGTGACAGGCGGACCCACACCTTTAAGTGGGTGCACGTACACCCGTTAATTTCAGAAATAACTACATGTATATATTGTTAGTTTTATGGCCCATGTGTGTTGGTTTTATGGCTCACATTAATATTGTTTTGGTTTAATATTTAATTACTAACTAAATTCTAATTGGATAAATATGGAAAGTTTATTTTGGTTATAACTCCCACTACCTACTTTGATGGAAAATGGAAATTAACCGTTTGGTCCTCTCTCTGCCTATTAAAAGGGAATAACCTATCCCATCTACAGAATTCCGGATACACACAAAGTAAAGAGAAAGGAAAGAAAACTAGTTCCTTGTAAAGAGTAAAGAAAATACTTCCGCTCAATTCAAGTCAAGTTTATAATGGCTGATTCAGGTATGTATTCTTGACTGAGTTATTATAGTAATAGATTTATGTAAAAATCATATTGTTCTACGATCCTGAATAATTGATAGGATTTCATTTTGATTATGTTCTCAATTCCTTAAATCCTTACATATGGTATCAACGCCAGGTTGAGGAACTAATGATTTTTCATTAAGATTTAGGTTTCTTTCAATTTTATGAATCCTATTTATGAAGTTTTAGGAGTCATAATTACTGTTAGTTACAAATATGAGTTTGAATATGTTAGGAGATTGATTTATTTTACAGCTCCAGTTATATCTCAATTTTATAATCTGAATTTTAGTGTTAGTTGCCTATTGGGTTATGTCAACATGATTTAAAAATAAAAATAAAATAAATATATATTATGATGGAGGAATTTAAGGTGATGAAATTAAAAAAAAATTGCCTTAAAGATTCTTTATGTGGGTCAACTTAGAAATTAGTAACTCTGATTTGTGTGTCCAGTAACACTTATTCAATAGCAATTCTATTATGAATTTTAGTCAGTATGTATGAGAAAATTAAGTTTTCTCACGGAAAGCATGCAAAAGTTTAAATGCTTCTATTATGTGAAAATAATACTACTTGAACAATTTGAAATTATATATGAGATTAGTTAATCACCAAAGTGGTCTAATCTTTGAAGAATTAATTCAAAAATAATAATGATTAAACTTAAATTCAATTATCCATTATTTTGATGCTTATAACTGATATAACACTTATGGATAAATTGAAGTTTTTGATTATAAGACATTAATGAACTACTCAAAGATTGATTGTTTGTTTATATAACCATTTAACATTAAGGAGATAATTTAGATGTATCGTTAATTTTATTTATTTATCCAAAGATAATAAATATTATTAATTGATGTATTAAAAATTATCGAATAACAAAATTTATTTTCAAGCATCATTATGTCTAAAGTTGTATTTTGATGTTTCGTCCAAAGGAGGACATCAATATACATTTAAGAATTTATAAGCCATTTCTGAATTTGATAGTATGTTTAAATTCATAACTCAAAGTATTAACAAATGAGCATATTATATTTGCAGCATTTGCTCTTCATTTGCACTCTGCCTCTGTTACGACCTTTAATGATCTTAACTTCTTAGATTGGTGCGAACAGATCAAATTTCATCTTGAAGTTTAAGATCTTGATGTTGCACTTTACACTGAGAAGCCAACTGCTATTACTGAAACTAGCAGTACTGAAGAAAGGTCCTATTATAAGTACTGGGATCGATCTAACAGATTAGGCATAATGTTTATGCGAATGAATATTGCGGGCAACATTAAGACTATTCTTCCCAAAATTGAAAATGCAAAAGATTTTCTAAAACTTGTGGAAGAATTCTCTCAAACTGCTGATAAGTCTCTTGTTGGGACACTAATGGGTACTTTGACCACCATGAAGTTTGATGGTTCACGTACCATGCATGAGCATGTCATTGAAATGATAAACGTAGCAACAAGACTTAAGTCTTTGGGAATGAAAGTGGAACAAAATTTCCGTGTACAATTCATCATCAACTCATTACCGTCTGAGTACGGCCCTTTCCAAATGAACTACAACACCATGAAAGACAAATGGAACGTGCATGAATTGCACGAAATGTTGGTTCAGGAGGAAATAAGGCTCAAGATTCAAGAAACCCACTCCATCAACTTTGTAAGTCATCAAGGAGCTGGAAAGAAAGGAAAGAAACATGCTAAGGGAAAACAGAGGCACCATAAAGTTAATGAGTCCTCCTCTTAAGTACGTAAGAAGGAACACAAGAATGATAACTGTCATTTCTGTGGAAAATCTGGACACTTTCAGAAAGATTGCCTGAAATTTAAGGCATGGCTCGATAAGAAAGGTAAGCCTAGTGCTTTTACATGTCTCGAATCAAATTTAATTGAAATTCCTTATAATACTTGGTGGATTGACTATACTTGGTGGATTGACTCTGGATGTACTGTTCATATTTCTAATACGATGCAGGGATTCCTTACAACACAAACCATAAACCAGAATGAAAGATATGTCTATATGGGGAATAGAGTGAAGGCTCCAGTTAAAGATATAGGGACTTACCATTTGATCCTTGATACTGGGCGTCACTTAGGTTTACTTGAAACTTGTTATGTACCTTTTCTTTCGAGAAATTTAGTTTCTTTGTCTAAGTTAGATAAGAATGAATACTCTTTTAATTTTGGTAATAGATGTTTTAGTTTGTTTAAACATAATTATCTCATTGGTACTGGTACTCTTTGTGATAACTTATATAAACTAAGTTTTGATAATCTATTTGTCGAAACACTCTTAACTCTACATCATAATATTGGAACCAAACGAAGTTTGGTGAATGAACAATTTGTTTTCTTGTGGCACAAATATTTAGGTCACATATCCAAAGAAAGATAGGAAAGATTAGTTAAGAATGAAATTCTTTCAAATTTGGATTTTACAGACCTTAACATTTGTGTGGATTGTATTAAAGGAAAACAAACAAGACACACAAAGAAAGGAGCCACAAGAAGCACACAACTCCTTGAAATTATACACACGAATATATATGGTCCTTTTGATATCGCATCTTTCAGTAAAGAAAAATATTTTGTCATTTTTATTGACGATTTTTCACACTATGGGTATGTCTATTTGTTGCATGAAAAATCTCAAGCGATAAATGTCTTAGAGGTCTTTATTACTGAGGTTGAAAGACAACTCGATAGAAAGGTGAAAATAATCAGGTCAGATAGAGGTGGTGAATATTATGGAAGATATGATGAAACTGGACAACATCCAGGTTCATTTGCTAAATTCCTCGAAAGAATGGCATATGTGCTCAATACACAATGCCTGGAACGCCATAACAAACTGGTGTAGTAGAAAGGCGTAACCGTACATTAATGGACATAGTTAGAAGTATGTTAAGTAATTCATCTTTACCTCTTTCATTGTGGATGTATGCTTTAAGGATTGTCGTTTACTTATTTAATAGGGTTCCTAGTAAAGCAGTTCCAAAAACTCCTTTTGAACTGTGGACTGGTAGGAAACCTAGTTTAAGGCACCTGCATGTTTGGGGTTGCTTGACATAAGTTAGAGTTTATAACCTACAAGAAAAGAAACTGGATTCAAGAAAAATCAGTGGTTTCTTCATTTGTTAACCAGAAAAATCAAAAAGGTATAGATTTTACTGTCCTAATCATAGTACAAGAATAGTTGAAACTGAAAATGCTAGGTTCATTGAGAATGGTGAAGTTAGTGGGAGTGAAGAACCACGTAAAGTGAAAATTAAAGAAGTTAGGGTGAGAGTTCCTTTACCTTTTACTTCTTTTAAAGTTGTTGTTCCTGAAGCTTTTGTACAACCTAACAATCAACAAGAACAACAAATCGATGCTCCTGTTAATCTCAATGAAGCGATAATTAATGAACCTGCAGTAGATGTACCACAAGAAGTACCATTAAGAAAATCTCAAAGACAAAAGAGATCTGCTATTTCTGATGACTATTTGGTATATTTACACGATTCAAAAAATTGTGTAACACCCCGCTACTAGAAAGACTTAGAATTAGAAAGAAACCGTTTTTGGAAATAATCAAATTTGAAAAGTTTGACAAAGTTAAGCTAAGTATGAGTTTTGGGTAAACTTCAAACGACCATAACTCTTAGCTCAGGATGAGTTAGGTGTGCTACAAGATACCGTACGAAAGATCATTGAATTTCCTTTCCAACACCACCAAGTTTAGTCAATTTCAAGTTTGTATGAAGGAGATATGTCCATTTGAAGTTAGGGTGTCTAGATAAGGAAAGTAAAAACCGGATTTTAGAGGGGTATTATGGTATTTTCACTACCCAATTAATTAAATTCGTTTTTCGTAATTTAGCTGGGGTCTAAACTGATTGGATTCAGTTTACGCTTCATAAAAATAAGTTAGGGTTTTGAGAGAAGAGAAAAAAAGAGGAGAAAAGAAGAGACAAAGCTTAGAATCGTAGCGTTCTTAAAGATTTGCTTGTGTATTTCACCAAGGGTTGATCCCTACGACATATGTGAGATCACATAGCATTGGGTTTGTTCACCCATGCGCCAATCATGATTTGATTCATCTTAATTATGTTCTTGAAAGAAGAGTTTATGAGTTCTTGATGAATGTTATTGAAAGTTTCCTTTGAATCTTGATTGTTGAAGTTTTGAGAAGTTTTTGAATTAGTTGCATTAGATCTAAGGTTGTTTTGAGTAGATTCTTGCATACTTTGGTTATGTATTCGAATCTAAATGTTTGGGGAAGGAACCAATCGAATCTAGAGGGTTTAGAGTTGAAAAATGACCAAGGAAATTCGTCAAAATTCTGGGGAAAAGGGGTGGGGCGCCGCGCCACTCAGAGCTCCCCACAAAGTGTTCTGTAGTTTGGGCTCTGGGGTGCTGCGCCAGCCAGTGCGCCCCATCCCCAGTTCTATAGTTTTGCCTCTGGCGCTCGGCGCCACTCAGAGCGCCAAGGACACCAGGTCTTTTACCCTTTCCTACTTCTTTCTGTTTGAGTTCCCTTGAAACGTACCTACGTTTTCTAGTTGATTTCCACACTCTAAGGTACGTCTAAACAACATGAAATCATCCATAACATGAGATCATGAGCCTTGAATCCATAATTCAATTCAAGGAAAGTTAAGAGTCAAGTCAAGAGAAGTTCATAGAGTTTTCCAAAAGTCTTTTACAAATGTTTTAACTTTGTTTTATGACTTGAGTTTTGTCACGACCCATACCGTCAGGATTGACACCCACACTAACCCTACGGTGGGAAAATCATTACTACAACCCAAACTAACAACTTAACCAAACACTACGCATTTAAAGATACGGAAGCAGGTTTAAATGACCAAAAGAAATACGGAGTTCCCATAAACTCCAAAGGTTTAAATAACTAACTAACCAAACAAATGCATGGTGAAGAAAAACCCCTAGAACCTGAAAGTCATTGTACCAAAACTCTACTAACGACAAGTCTAAGAACAAGGGGTACAACCCCGAAACTAAACGAACACCTTTAACAAATAGTCTGAGTCCGAAGAGAGTGGACTTAAACAAGAAAGATCCATGGCTGCATGAAAGAACTGGCCCACCCTTGAATCCAATCATGCTCAACAGTCACCTAGCTGAGGTTTATCAATAGCCGCCTGAAGATGCCTTGTACTCAACAAAGTACAAGCAAGTGCAATATCAGTACACAACTACAGTGCACTGATAGGATCACGCAGCTATCTCAATTAGTCAAACACATACAAGTAACCACAACATTATAAAACAGGCATATACCAAACATATACAATATTAGTCATCTTTTCAGGATCAATGTAGCTTTCCACGTTCTTAGTAATACCCCTTGGTTATCATTTTAGAGCAAAAAACAGTCTTTCAACCTCAATTGCCATTAGATATGAACTTAATCAACACAAGTAGATACACAACACAATTCAATGGTCCTCTCACGGAACCCAAATCAATGGTCCTCTCATGGAACCCAAACCCAAACTGTCAGTGTATCGGTTCGTGGTACCCGGTCCAATGTTATACCGGAACGTGGCAACCGATCCCATATTTATGCCGGAATGTGGTAACTGATCCCATATTTATGCCGAAAAATGGCAACCGATCCAAGTTAGTGTGTCAGAAGGTAACACT
>NW_006239266.1:286810-287037 GCF_000226075.1 Solanum tuberosum | reverse complement strand
CTTAATCATCACAAGTAGATACACAACACAATTCAATGGTCCTCTCACGGAACCCAAATCAATGGTCCTCTCATGGAACCCAAACCCAAACTGTCAGTGTATCGGTTCGTGGTACCCGGTCCAATGTTATACCGGAACGTGGCAACCGATCCCATATTTATGCCGGAATGTGGTAACTGATCCCATATTTATGCCGAAAAATGGCAACCGATCCAAGTTAGTGTGTC
>NW_006239266.1:260090-286758 GCF_000226075.1 Solanum tuberosum | reverse complement strand
CATTCAACAAACCACAATCACAATCACAATGTATATTCTCACAATCATACAACAAGAGGTGATTCATGGCATACAATTATTCAATTATCCTCATTTATGATTAGGGTGATCAATAATGCAACATTCACATACATACATACATTATAATGAGCAATTAAAAGCATATATAACACCAACATGAAATCACAAACATCACCTACCTCGAATCCAAGCTTGAATCCCTTAAAGTACTTGAATCTTCCCTTTCCGAATTCTTTCCGCTTGTTCTAGGTTTATAAACAATTAATATACGCAAGGATAAACAATAAAAGGTCTAATTATCCGGATTATAACAAACCCAATAACTCTAGACCAAATCCAAGAACCTTCCACCATAATTTTCAGATCAAAACCCTATCCCATTGATAATCACCCACGAGTTTACATTCTACGAATCGAAAAATGGATTCGGTGAGTTAAAACCTTACCTTTAGCCTCAAGAATGGTGGAAAACTACTAAGACAGCACTTGGGGTCATCTCCTAGCTCTCAAAGTCAAAACTTACAAAATAAAACAATTTTGGGGTTTATTTCTGACCTAAATCGCAATTGTCCCGCTATGGCAGCCCCCAGCCCACCACAACGGCTTGCAAGGAAATAGAATGTCGAATTAAGAGCTCCAAACCCCCGTTTCACAACACACCTTCATCCCACGACACTCAGAAAACACCATTTCACACTAAGATCAATTTTGGGAGTTCTACTCGCCCAGATTCAATTCCGTAAAGTCGTACGAGTTTCTTAACGTCTTAGCTATCCACTCATGCAATCAATTTCATTATTACCCTCCTCATTCATAAGCAGATTTCCTTTGACTCGCCTGACTCCAATTTTGTCCAAATCTGAACTAGGCTAGGAAATTTCAAGTTACTACTCAAAAGTTTTTCTGGTCTAATTCTTTCCCCATTGGCTTTTCTCTAACGACTGAATCAGGCCGTTACAAGTTTTGAGTTGAGTAAAGAGTAAAGAGTAAAGATTGAAGTTCATTTCTTCAAAAGAGTATATGTAAACTATGTATTCCCAAAGAGTAAATGTTTTTACATTTAAACAAGAAAGGAAACACTGATTTCCAATAGAGCCTATGAGATAGTTTTCAGTAAAGAACAAATGCTTTCACAATTAAGCAAGAGAGGAAACTTTGATTTCCAAGAGAGTCTTTGAGCTAAGTTTTGAGCAATTATCTCAAACCACATGAAGAAGTTATGTTTTTAAACATATGAGCTAGTATCTTTTGGGAGTAGTATTGAGCACCAATATGCAGGAGAGTTCAGAAAACTCTTAGCCCCCATAAACCATGTGGCCATCATGGGTTGAAAAAGGGTCATACTTTTTAGATGATTCCTTAGTGCTTTTTAGCATAGACTAGTGGATCCACTTAGTGAGTTAGGTTTTATGCCCTTGGCATGGTGTAGGACGGCCCTGGCAGCATGAGGCAAAATGTTGTATCATCACATAGCTCTTAAGTGATGGTTGTCAGTTAGAGAAACTCCTACAGAAGTATTTTGTATTCTTACATACACATAAGTAAATTGTATTTTATATACATTCAGAGTTTATATTGTATCTTTGCATACATACATAGTTACTATTGTATTTCTAAATACACAGAGTTATTATCCATGTTTTAAAAGTTTTTCTTTATATTGCATTTATATTATTGTTGTATATTGCAATGAGTTAAGTTGAGTTGAGTTGAGCCCAAGTATGTTCTTTTAGTTCCCTTTTTCAAGCTTATGTCTTGTTTTAGAATCCCCTTGCATGCTCGTACATTCAATGTACTGACACCATTCAACCTGCATCGTTGTTATGATGCATATACAGGTAACCAGGATCAACATCCAGCGCTTCGTTGATTCTAGTTAAGCTTCAGAGTTGTTGGTGAGCCTCCTTGCTTTCGGAAGACCCCTTTTTACTACTTTATAGTTAGTTCATTAGGACGTTGGGTCTTGTCCCGACGTCCATCTCAGTTGTTAGAGGCTTCATAGACAGTTAGTTTTGATGTTAGTTCTCGAGTCTTTCCATTTCAGTTATGCTTGAGACTTGAGTTGCCACTTTGACTAGTGAATGTTTAATTATAATACATTCTCAGTAATCTTTTAGGTTTCAGTATACTTTTAAAGTACAGTTATGTTTGAGTAAAGTCTTCCGCTAAGGGTTAAGCCAGGCCAAGGGTTCGCTTGGGGGCAACAATGGTTCTCGAGTGCCAGTCCCACCTAGGGTGTAGACTCGGGGGAGTGAAAAACTGAATTGGGAATTGATAATGATCCAGTTTTATTTTCACAAGCTATTGAAAGTAATAATTCTGATAGATGGATAAATGCTATGAAAGATGGGTTAAAATCTATAGAACAGAATGAAGTATGAGACCTTGTTGAATTACCAGAAGGTTGCACAAAAGTTGGGTGTAAATAGATCTTTAAGACCAAACGTGACTCAACTGGCAACATCGAAAGTCACAAGGCCAAACTTGTTGCAAAAGGTTTCACTCAAAAAATGGCATCGACTATATAGAAACATTTTCACCCGTATCTAGAAAAGATTCACTCAGAATGATAATGGCCTTAGTAGCTCATTATGACTTAGAGCTATATCAAATGGATGTGAAAACAACTTTTCTAAATGGAAATTTGGAGGAAGAAGTTTATATGAATCAACCTGAGGGGTTTTCTATTAAAGGAAAGGAACACATAGTGTGTAAACTTAAGAAGTCAATATACGGACTTAAACAAGCTTCCCGACACTAGGTCTTATTGATAGCAATGAATGACTATCTGTACTGATTCTATTATGTTTATGCAATTGACACTTTGAGCTCAACTATATATATGTTTCTATTATTACATGTTTTCTCTTGTATACGTTATGTTAAGAATGACGATGACAGGTTTTGTTTTAGATAAAGATATTCTAAGCATTATTGTTGGACCATTATGTTTTTAAAGGTTGTGTTGGGCAATATACTAATATTGTAGTACATGGAAGGAATTATATCAAGAAGTGATGTATGACCACCATGACTCCTATTAGTTGATTTGCTCAAACAACAAATAATGTTGGATTTAGTATATGTGCACATTGTAATTGAAATGTTTATTAAACCATTAAGTAAATGATGTTATGTGTGCCAAGTGGGAGAATGTTAGTTTTATGGCCCACGTGTGTTGGTTTTATGGCTCACATTAATATTGTTTTGGTTTAATAGTTAATTACTAATTAAATTCTAATTGGATAAATATGGGAAGTTTATTTTGGTTATAACTCCCCACTCCCTACTTTGATGGAAAGTGGGAATTAACCGCTTGGTCCTCTCTCTGCCTATTAAAAGGGAATAACCTATCCTATCTACGAGATTCCGGATACACACAAGGTAAAGAGAAAGGAAAGAAAACTAGTTCCTTGTAAAGGGTAAAGAAAAGATTTCTGCTCAACTCAAGTCATTATAATGGCTGATTCAGGTATGTATTTTTGACTGAGTTATTATAGTAATAGATTTATGTAAAAATCATATAGTTCTACGATCCTGAATAATTAATAGGATTTCATTTTGATTATGCTCTCAATTCCTTAAATCCTTACATATATATATGTATATCTATTTTGAGAAATTGATAGAAATTAGGATATAATAAACAATGCACCTAGGAAAAGCATATGAGATCCCTTGTGTTGTTGGTACAACCTAAAGAAGTCATCCCGGAGACTAGGGTTCAAATCTAGCTTAAAGCCCCTTTTCACTGTTTTATATTAAGTTTAGCTTAGAGCCCTATTTTTAATATTTTATATTAAGTTTAGCTTAGAGCTCATATTTGAAACGATAATAAGTATTTCAACTTTTTTATACTATATATTATACCAAATATCATGATTTTATAAGTATACTGAAATAATAGATTCAAAATTTCAACTTACTATTTTAATCTGAAAATTTAGTATATACCAAGTTCAATATCATTCCTTAGTCTTATTTAGGTAATACATTTAAGAATTATATTTTCCCCTTTAACGTACCAAAATAGACTAATGGAGTACCATAAATATAAAAACATAAGCGTTAGCCTCTTATGTCAAAGGCAAATCACATTATTGAATCCCTTTTTCTTTTTTTTTAAAATAGTTATTTTTAGAAACAAATGAAAAAATCTTTATGTCCATTTGTTTTCTAAGGTAAGCTTTGAAGTCCATTGATATAATATACCCAATTTACATCAAATTTTAAACGTAAGACTTTCACGAAAGGAAATTAGTTAATTTCAAAATGTTGTGAAATAAATAAATTTCTCAATATGCATAATTTTTTTTTGGAAGATTAAATCGAAATCTAAAATCTTAACATGCCATAAAAATAAACATATCATTTATAGAAATTTAATAAAATTAATGATACTTCAGAATTTACGTAATATATTTAATAGACAATATTAATCTCTCATCTTGATATATAGCCACATTTACAATGAATTTCAACTTTATAAAATTATTACAAATCCACCAACCTTATAAACAATGACACCATATTCTTTTTCTAATTCCTTTAGCCCTACACTAATCTTATGTCTAATCATTGCTTTCTTCATGACACCAAGTGCAAGTAATCCCTTGGCCCAAGTGTGCATCAACTCCAAGAATCCAAGGTTTTGCTTGGAAGTTTTTGCTCTAAATACTTATGATAGTCCTTATGAGTTGACAGTAGAGGCTATCAACTTAACATTGGCTAACACCTCCGAGACCACAAAAAAGATTCAGATTTTAACAGATCAGACAAAAGACGAACGTTTAAAAGATATATATAGTTACTGTTTGGACTTTTATCAATTTGTTATTGATTATTTAAGAAGCACGGAGGAGCGTTTTCTGAAGGAAAAAAAATATATTGATGTGAACGATGCAGGAATGATAGCCCAAGTAAATGCTTTTCGATGCGAAAAGGAGTTTCAAAGAAAATGGGGTTATATTTACGACTCCACTCTTACAAAGGAAAACAAGAACTTAAGTATTTTTGGTAGTATTATTATATCTGCTACAAATGTTCTATATAATTCGACATTAATAAAAAACTAATACATATTAAAATTCATGTGTTAGAGCAAGAAAGTCAATAATGGGAGAACGATTTGTTACATTAGCTTTCATAAATTTTAATCAAGAATTATTATTATTATTTTTCTTTCACCTTTTCATTGTTTATTGGAGCAACTTTTTTTTTTTTTTAAATAATCATATGATGTCGGGATGCATGTATAATAAAAGTTACAAGTTCAGTCAATCGATCCAATAATTTTGACTCATTCCTTCACTACGGATATTGTCTGACCTGTTGATAGGATAGAAGAAAAAGCTGAGAGTATATCCGGAGAAAGAAAAAAACTTTCTCAAGATGAGGCTATGAACCCTAATGGAGCCAATGAGAAGCAGTTGTAGGTCAGTGTAAGCTTGCTTCACACATGTTATATCTGAGCCTTATATTGATATTCTTTTCAATTCATTTTGAAATTTCTTCGTCCATTGACTCATATAATTTTTATTTTTATTTTCTTCAAAACTAGATCAAAACAATTCCTAAAAATAATAAAAAAGAATGAGATAAAAAAAAAAAGGAACGTCGACGACGATGGTAATGACTAATGACAATAGCGAAGACGACAAAAAGAAGCATGTGATGGAGGAAGAGAGAAAGAAAGAAGATGTGCATAGGGAGAGAAAAATCTAGAGACCGAAAGAAAATTGAAAAAAAAAAAGAGGGGGAAATTTCAAATTTTGAAATTTAAAATAAGATATAATTTTTTTTAAAATTTTCAAAATTTTACTATGCACTCCTAAATTTTTAATTACCTTTATTAGGTAACTTTCATTTAATTTCATTTGACCAAGTTAATATCATGAATTTTAATTTTAAAACTTGAATTATACTTTTTATTCATTTTTCTCAAGAAATTTCTCTACAGTTTTCAAAAGGTGGAATGACTTCGATTACTTGTACTTGCGCCATTTGTCACATGAATCTTTCTACTCACGACGTTGTCAACTGAACCTTTAAATAATTATAATATATTATTTTTAAAAATCCTCTAACCATGTGTATGTCTATCAATCACGCTGACGTGGATAACACATCACTATCCAAATCAAATATAAATTTTCATATCATTTTTATTATTATAAATACTATTTTTTAAAAAGAAAAATCTCAAACTTATCAGCAAAACTCTTTCTTTCTTCAATTAACTAGAATGATTTTTAGTCTTTTGAAAACTTTCATTTTCTTCTCTTCTAAGCCTTTTCTTATCTTATCTTTATTTTTTCTTCAGCAGAATAAATGTCTGATAAGTTTGGTAAATGATTAGAGGGGATTAAAATAATGTATTTTAATAACCTTTAAATATTTAGTTGATAAAGTTATCCGTAGAAGAATTTAGATTATAAATGGAGCCAAATACACCCAAATCATTTTGGTTTTTCAAAAAAAAAAAAAAAGGAATAAGAAAAAGGTAAGCTTTGAAGTCTATTGATATGATACACCCCACTTTATCACAAATTTTAAATATAAGACTTTTATGGAAGGAAATTATTCAAGATCAAAAGGCTGTGAAACATACATAAATCTTTTGAAGTTTAAACGAAAATGAAAAATCTAAACATGTCATATAAACAAATATATTGTATATAGAAATTAAATTAAATTTTCCCTTAAATTAATAATAATATCAAATTTACATAATCTATTTAATGAACAATATTCTCTCACATATTATTGCACATAATCATCTTGAGATATAACTTCATTTATATTGAATTTCCCCCTTATAAAATTACTACAAATAAAGGAATCAAAAGGGGGAAAACAAGCAAAATCAAGACAATGACAACATCTTCTTCTTCTTTTTTCTTTGGCTCTACACTAATCTCATGTCTAATTATTGCTTCCTTAATAGCACCAAGTACAAGTAACTACTTGTCTGATATTTGCATCAAATCCAAGAGTCCAAAATTTTGCTTGCAAGTGTTTGGCCTAAATCCTCATAGGAGACCTTATGAGTTGACACTAGAGGCCATCAACTTAACATTGACCAACGCCTCTGAGATAACAAAAAAGATTCACATATTTACAGATCAGACAAATGACTTTAACTTAAAAGATATATATAACTATTGTTTGGATTATTACCAATTTGTTATTGATACATTAAGAAGCGCGGAGGAGAACTTTCTGGAGAGAGATCAATATTTTGACGTGAACGATGCAGGAATCATAGCCCAATTAAATGCTTATCGATGCGAGAATGAATTTCAAAGAAAATGGGGTTATGTTTATGACTCTACTCTTGCAAAGGACAACGAGAACTTGAATATTTTTGGTAGTATTGTTGTGTCTGCTGTAGGGCTTCTATATAATTCGACATTAGTGAAAAAATAATATGTATCAAAAGTTATGTATTGGAGAAAGAATGCCTATAATGGGAGAACAATTTGGTACATTAGCTTTTCATAAATTTTCATGGAGAATTTTTTTTTTCTTTCACTTTTTTTTTTAAAAAATATCTTCAATAACTTTTTCTTAATAATTGTTTGAGATCGGGATCGATGTATAACAAAAGTTATAGGACTAGTCAATCAATCTAATAAATATATTTAATGACAATTAAACTTTTATCATTAGGTAATTATTGTTCAAGATCATTGATGGCGAAAAAAGATAAATATATCCCTAAACTATCGTAAATGGTATGCAGATACCCCGTCATACTTTTGAGACATTGATGCCCATGCCGCCCAAAAACTAGAGCATATATGCATTTCACTTTAACGGAAGACTAAATAGGGACACACGGCGTAATCTTATCCATCGATTCAATATTTAATAAATGTCGGATTTGTGGATATGATTATGATACGCGTATGTCCGTTAGTATAAAGGGTATATATGCTCTAGTTTTTAGATGGCAAGGGCCCCAATGTCCCAAAAGTATGACGGAGGGTATCTGCATACCATTTACGATAGTTTAGGGGTATATTTGTCCTTTTTCCCCATCAATTTTGCCATTTAGAGTTGATATACCTCTCGTTAAGAAAGTGACACATATATACCCTTACCGTTATACAAATGACTCACATATACCCCCCCCCCCACCCCACCGTTACAAAAGGAGCTCACATATACCATTTATCTAATGGAAGTGAAAAAATAGTTTTAAATTTATATTTTTAACATTTAATTTTTTAAAAAAATCACGTAGGGGTCCTTCTAACAAATTCAAAGTATATTTTAATTTTTTTCATACATGTATCATTTTCACCCATACAATAGGTTATTAACGTCCATTTTATTGCGGTAATCGAGATCATTAATCATGACCTCTAATTCAAGAATGACGTTTTCACAAGTGAGTTTTATTTAAATTCTCTGAGATTTCATCCTCAAACAAATTTTTCGGTGTTGAAACACTCTTTAAATTACTCCCTCCGTTTCACAAAGAATGACCTGGTTTGACTTGGCACGGAGTTTAAGTAAATAAAGAAGACTTTTGAATCTTGTGGTCCTAAATTAAAGTTATGCCAAATGTACAAAATTGCCCTTAATCTTGTGGTCTTAAACATGCCACGTGGAAAGCAAAAAGTAAAATGTTACCAAAAAAGGAAAGAGGTCATTCTTTTTTAAACTGACTAAAAAGGAAAGGAGGTCATTCTTTGTGAAACGGAGGGAGTAATAAATACTAATTTATCGATTAAACAATACCTCTATAAAATAATAATATTTTATGATCCCACCTATATTAATTTAGTGAGATTTTACTGTATTTAGCATATAGATATATTTGGATATCTATCTATATCCATCGACAAGTTTACCCCTTCCATCTCTAGTGCACGGTACTTAGCACGTGATGCTTGTTGGTAAGAAATCTCATTCTCATAGACTTCTCTAACATCCTCAATTATATTATTTGGAGTATGAATTTTTTTATGATTAACCAATTTATGAGCTATCACACCACTAACAAACATAAATATAGCTTGGACCTTTATTAATTACCTATCTTTCAATGGACATGCATGTTCACCATTGAAGTACCTCAGTTTGAATACAACTGATTTTTTCCTACAAGATGCCTTCATACTCCAACCACAGTCATTCGAAAAACGTGCTAATACATAGCTGCATAATTTATTTATTAATTCATTATATGTTTTATATACATTACAAATCAGCAACATCTCATGTATCACTCAGAAATAAGGTAGAGTAATTCACAAAATACGAAGTTAGACAAATAGTAATGTATCATGCCCATTTTTTTTAATCAGAATTCTTACTTTCAAATTAATACACAACATGTATCTGACACATATTATTGGCTAATCTCCATTACATGTATCACATACATATTACTAGCCATATACATTAATACAAATTAGTGTTAAATACCCATTTGTCTATAATGATACATTCATACAAAAATAACATAACATGCATCTGATACTTAATAATGACCACACGATAATGCACAGATCAAAAAACAAAAACATTACATGCAACCTTTATTTCTATAATGTATCAGGTAAGATTAAACTACTTAGCAGTTTACTAAATATTGTGAGGAATACTAATCTATCATGACTTATATATCCATATTGTAACGATCGGTTCTCGTCGTTATAGAAATCAACGGAGAAAATTTTTGGGCCGAAAAACTTTTTGGTAGTATCTTGAAATTTTCCAACCTAGTTCAGATTTGGACGAAATCGGAGTCAGTGAGGTCTAGGGAATTCTGGTAACAAATGGGAGATCTAATTATGAATTTGATCATATGATTAGATAGCTAAGACGTTAAGGAACCCGTACGAATTTACGGAATCGAATTCGGGTGAGTAGAAATCCCAAAACTGATCTTAGCGTGAATGGATATTTTCTGAGTGTCGTGGGATGAAGGTGTTTTGTGAAATGGGGGTTTGGAACTCAATTCCTGATGTTCTGCCTCCTCTACAGCCGCCAAAGCGGGATTAGTGCCGCTAGGGCAGGGCCGCTGTAGTGGGGTGAGGACCGTTGTAGCGGGACAGATGCGACTTAAGTCAGAAATAAACTCCAAAACGTCTTTATTCTGCAAGTTTTGACTTTGAGAGCTAAGGAACGACCCCATGTGCTTTCTTGATGGTTTTCATCCTTCTTAAGGCTAAAGGTAAGGTTTTAACTTTCAGAACCCATTTTTCGATCCGTAGAATGTAATCTAATGGGTAATTATCAATGTTGGAGGGTTTTGATCTTGGAATTATGGTGGAATTAATTTGGATATTGGGATCATGGGTTTGATCTAGGGTTGATATGATTGTTGATAATTCGGGTAATTTGTTATTGTTTATTGATTTTCGTGTTATATTAATTGTTTGTAGATCAAGAACAAGCGGAACGAATCTAAAAAGGGAAGAATCAAGTTTCTTAGGAGATTCAAGCTTGTTTCGAGGTAGGTGATGGTTGTGATTTCATGTTGTGTGATGTATGTTTGTTCTTGCTTCATTATAATACGTGTATGTATCCGAATGTTGCATTATTGATCACACTAATTTTAAATGAGGATAGATGAATGATGAATGCCATGAATCATGACTTGATTTTATGTAATTTGAGAATATACTTGTGATTGTGATTGTGGCTTGTTGAATGGATTGGGTGTTGCGTTCCGACACACTAACTTGGATTGGTTGCCACGTTCGAGCATAAATATGAGATCAGTTGCCATGTTTCGGCATAAACATTGGATCGAATATCACGTACCGGTACGCTAACAGTTTGGGTGTGGGTTTCATGAGAGGACCATTGATTTACATAACTATGATATTGAGAATTGTGAAACTGTTCGTTGTTTGTAAATGATATTGATATTATATATGTTCGGTGTATGCATGTTATTATTGTGTTGTAATGACTTATGTATGTTGCACTTATTGGGATAGCCGCGTGATCCTACCAGTACATTGTGGTTATGTACTGATATTGCACTTGCTCTTTCTTTGTTGAGTACATGACATCTTTAAGCGATTATTGACAGACCCCGCTTAGAAGATCAGTGATTAAGTTCCGGGCTGCCATGTGTGATCAAGTTCTTCCGGGCTGCCATGAGTTCTCTTTCAGTTTACTTCCACCTTTCAGACTTAGACTAGTTCTTTAGATTTCTTGTGTTTAGTACGGGGTTATACCCATTCTTGTTTAGTCTTATGATTGAACCTTAGATGTTTTAGTATATTGACTTTCAGGTTCTAGGTAGTATTTCCGCATTTGTTTGGTTAGACTTTTGTTGGAGTTTATGGAAACTCCCTATTTTTATTTTCTTAGACATTTAAACATGCTTCCGTATCTTTAAATGCCTTAGATTTTGGTTAAGTTGTTTAGTTGGGTTGTTGTAGTGGTTTTCCCACCAGAGGGTTGGTGTGGGTGTCAATCACGACGGTCTGGGTCGTGACAAAGTTGGTATTAGAGCCTAAGTTCGTTGATCTCGATATACCAAGATGAGTCTAGTAGAGTCTTGCGGAACGGTACAGAGACGTCTGTACTTTTCTTCAAGAGGCTATAAGACTTTAGGAAATCTCTCTATTTTTCTTTTGTCTCCTTCTGTGCTATAACTTGATTCCAATTGGTATCTGGCGATTCAAATTTGTATCTAACCTCTTTCACTCTTCTATCTGCAGATGGTTAACAGTAGGTTCAACGGTGTCAGACCCGTAGCTCCTGTCAATCTCCTACTTAGGAATCTGCAGCGAGAGGTAGAGGAAGAGCTAGGGGTAGAGGCCAAGGAAGAGTGAAGCCTACTAGGGATGGAGCACCAGTTGAAGATGCTCCCAGGAATGAGACTCCTCATGCGCATCATGAAGAGGTAGAAGAGAATATAGAGGTTGAGAATGAGGAGAATGTAGGACAAGAGAAAGAGGTGCAGGCTGAGACTACATGTATTCCTCCCATAGACCCAGTGTTAGCTCAACCAATCATATCGTTTTTGAAAGGATTAGTTGGTCCTGGAGTGTTTTCCTCTATTCAAGAAACTCAAGCTCCCGCTAATCCCCCTATTGCTATCACTGTCCCCAAAATGGGTGAAAATGTAGGTAATGATGCTTTCTTCCGTCCTTTGTTGGGTCCTGTTATGACTGGTAATGAGCATGAGATGTTCACTAAGTTCTTGAAGTTGAAACCGCCTGTGTTCCATGGTTCCAGAGTGAGGATGCATATGAGTTCATCCTAGATTGCTATGAGAAGCTTCATAAGTTGGGAATTGTCCATCAACATGGGGTTGAGCAGTGGTGGAGAGCTTATATGGAATGCAGATCTTCAATTTTACCCCACTTACTTGGACCCAGTGCCATGCTTTGTTTTTAGAGAAATATGTGCCTCGGACTTTGAGGGATCGTAAGAAGGATGAGCTCATGGCTTTGGAGCAAGGTGGTATGTTTGTGACTGCTTATGAGGCCAAGTTCCATGCTTTGTCCAGATATGCTACTCAATTGTTGACTACTGAGGAAGAGAGTATCTATTTATTTATTAAGGAACTCAATTCTGAGTTGCTAGTATTGTTTGTTCATATGACATCTGCAGGAAAAAGCTTCAATGAGGTAACATACTTTGTGAAGAAAGTGGAGGGGGAGAGGCGAGACGATCAGGCTAAGGCATTGGCTAAGAAAGCCAAAAATTCAGGCAACTTTCACGAATCTTACCTCAAAGGTTCAGGGAGGCCGACTCTTGCAGCCCGGCCAATTCAGTCTGCTATGACCGCTTCTACAGGTAACTACTCTGGAACTCCACCTCAAAATTTGATTCAGGATAGCCAGGGAGCCGTACCTTCTAGAGGTATCAAACCATTTTTTGATCGTATATGTTACAACTATGGAGAACTTGGTCATATGAGGAGAGATTGTCCCCACCCGCGCATGTTGGATTCCGTGCAGCATCAATCTAGAGTAGTGGTACCCACGGGAAATGATAATAATGGTCGAGAACGTCCACAAGGTGGAAGAGGAGGAAATTAGTGAGGTCGTGGAGGTAGAGGAAATGGTAATGCAGGAAGAGGTACAGTACAGCCAGGCAGGGAAGTCGATGTCGCAGTGTAATGCCTTTTCGGGCAAGACCGAGGTGGAGGCATCTGACGCAGTGATCACATGTACTATTCTTGTCTGTGACCGGATGGCTAATGTGTTATTTGATCCGGGTTCTACTTATTATTATGTGTCTGTGCGATTTTCCTCATAATTTAATATGAATTGTGATATACTTGATGCCCCCATCCATGTTTCTACCCCAGTTGGAGAGTCTGTCATAGTCACCCATGTCTATCGTGCTTGTCCTATTTTATTTATGGTTTCCAGACTTGGGTTGATTTGGTGATTTTGGATATGATTGACTTTGATATAATCTTAGGCATGACTTGGTTGTCCCCCTATTATGTTGTGCTTAATTGTAATACTAAGTCTGTAACTCTAGAAATTCTGGGAAGGGAAAAAATAGAGTGGGAAGGGGTGTACAAGCCTAAGCAAACTAAAATCATATTCTCCATTCAGGCTAGGAAACTGGTAGGGCAGGGTTGTTTGGCTTATTTGGCACATATTCAGGATGTGGAGGTTGAGTCTATTCCTGTGGTGTCAGAATTTAGAAAAATGTTTCCTAATGATTTGCCTGGTATGCCTCCGGATAGAGATATAGATTTCTGCATTGATTTAGAACCTGGTACTCGTCCCATTTCCATCCCTCCATATCGCATGGCTCAGGCAGAATTAAGAGAGCTTAAGGCTCAAATCCAAGAACTTCTTGATAAATGATTCATTCGTCCTAATGCTTCCCCGTGGGGTGCTCCAATTTTATTTGTTAAGAAAAATGATGGTAGTATGAGGATGTGTATAGATTACCGGCAATTGAATAGGGTCACCATTCGAAACAAGTACCCATTGTCTCGAATAGATGATCTTTTTTACCAATTGCAAAGTGCATCAAATTTTCTAAGATTGATCTAAGGTCTGGTTACCATCAGTTAAAGATTAGGCCTGGGGATGTGCCCAAGACGGCGTTTAGAACCCGTTATGGGCACTATGAGTTCCTAGTTATGTCTTTTGGTTTGAGTAATGTGCCTGCAACTTTCATGAGTTTGATGAATGAGGTGTTCAAACCCCTTATCGATTCCTTTGTGATAGTTTTCATTAATGACATTTTGGTTTCTTCTAAATGTGAGGAAGAGCATGCCGACCATCTTGGTATTGTTCTGGGTGTTCTTGGGAAACAAAAGTTATATGCGAAATTTTCCAAGTGTGAATTTTGGTTGACTTCGGTTGCATTTTTGGGGAATGTAGTTTCAAAAGAAGGGGTAATGGTAGATCCCCAAAAGATTGAGGCGGTTAAGGGGTTCGGCCTAGCTCTGTGACGGAAGTTAGGAGTTTATTGGGGATCGCTAGCTACTATCGTCGATTTGTGAAGAACTTTGCTTCTACTGCCACTCACTTGACAAATTTGACCAAAAAGGAAATACTGTTTGAATGGACTGAAAAATGTGAGGAGAGCTTTCAAAAGCTCAAGACTCTTTTGACCACAATACCTACTCTAGCGCTACCAGTGGAGGGTAATGATTTTATTATTTATTGTGATGCTTCACATTCTAGTTTGGGTGCAGTGTTGATGCAGGATAAAAATGTCATAGCTTATGCATCGCGGTAGTTGAAAGTGCATAAGAGGAATTATCCAACACATAATTTAGAGTTGGCCTCGATAGTGTTTTCCCTTAAGATCTGGCGGCATATCTTTATGGTGTTAAATGTGAGGTATTTACTGATCATCGCAGTCTACAACATGTATTCACTCAAAATGATCTGAATTTGAGACAACGAAGGTGGATAGAGTTACTCAAGGATTATGATGTGACCATCCAATATCATCCAGGTAAGGCTAATGTAGTGGCGGACGCACTAAGTTGAAAAGCGGTGAGTATGGATAGTTTAGCTTGCTTGAGTGTATCCAAGCGACCTTTGGGTAAAGAAATTCAACATTTGGGGTCTAAGTTCATGCAGTTGGGCATCTCAGAAAAAGGTGGGGTGTTAGCTAGCATTGAAGTAAGGGCCACGTTCATTGAGGAGATCAATGTCAAACAGTTTGAGGATGAACATTTGAAAGAGCTCAGAATTAAAATGGTAATTGGTAAGGCACAAAAGACCACTCTAGATGCGGGAGGTGTACTCAGTTTTAAAGAAAGGATTTGTGTTCCTAGATATGGTGACTTGATTCAGAGTCTATTGACAAAATCCCATGGTTCGAGGTATTCCATTCATCCGGGTGTGACTAAGATGTATCGAGATTTGAAGAGACTTTATTGGTGGCCTGGCATGAAGAAGGATATAGCGGAGTTTGTGGCTAAGTGCTAAAATTGCCAACAAGTCAAATATGAACACCAAAGGCCTGGCGGTTTGCTTCAAAGAATGCCAATTCCGAAATGGAATGGGAAAGGATAGCTATGGATTTCGTGGTTGGTCTTCCCAAGACTTTGGCGAAGTTTGATTCTATTTGGGTAGTGGTTGACAGATTGACTAAGTCAGCCCATTTTATTCCCATAAGAACAGATTATAATGCTCAACAATTGACTAAGGTTTATGTGAAAGAAATAGTAAGGTTGCACGGGGTGCTCCTTTCTATCAACTCAGATCGTGGTACACAGTTTACCTCCAAGATTTGGAGGAAGTTACGTGATGAATTGGGCACACAACTCACTTTTAGTACATCTTTCCATCTGCAGACGGATGGGCAGTCAGAGAGAGCTATCCAAGTGTTAGAGGACATGTTGAGGGAATGCGTGATTGACTTTGGAGGTCATTGGGATAAGTTCCTCCCCTTGTGTGAGTTTTCCTACAATAATAGTTACAACTCAAACATTGATATGTCACCATTTGAAGCACTGTATGGGAGAGGATGTAGATGGCCCATAGGATGGTTTGAGGCTGGAAATGTGAAACCTTTGAGGGTTGATTTAGTGAAGGATGCTCAAGATAAAGTGAGAAGTATTCAAGCTAAGCTTTTAGCAACCCAAAGTAGACAGAAGAAGTATGCAAACCATAAGGTAAGAGACATGTCATTTCAAACTGGTGAGAACATTCTTCTTAAGGTATCACCTATGAAAGGGGCGATGAGATTCAACAAGAAGGGAAAGCTTAGTGCCCGATACATTGGGCCATTTGAGCTTCTTGACCGCATAGGGCCAGTGGCGTATAGGTTGGCTTTACCTCTTAACCTATCGGAGTTCACCCGGTATTTCATGTGTCCATGTTGAAGAGATATCATGGTGATGGATATTACATAATAAAATGGGTCTCAGTTGTGTTAGACAAAAATCTTCCGTATGAGGAAGAACCAATTGCAATTCTTGATCGTGATGTCCGGAAGCTGAGGACCAAGGAGATTAAGTCTGTGAAAGTTCAATGAAAGTATCGTCCGATTGAGGAAGCCACTTGGAAGACCGAGAAGGACATGCGAGACAAGTATCCCCAATTGTTCAACGATTCAGGTACTACTCCACTCTTGCTATAGCATGTTTTTACTAGTTTGTCACTTGGGGACGAGTGATGAGTAACTTAGTATCTATTGTATCGACCGGTTCCCGTTGTTATAGAAAAATCAACGGGGAAATTTTTTGGCCCGGAAAACTTTTTGGTTGTATCTTGAAATTTCACAACCTAGTCCAGATTTAGACAAAATCGGAGTTAATGAGGTCTAGGAAAATATGGTAACAAATGGGAGATATAATTATGAATTTCATCATATGATTAGATAGCTAAGACGTTAAGGAACTCGTACGACTTTACGGAATCAAATTCGGGGTAGTAGAACTCCCGAAACTGATCTTAGCGTGAACGGGTATTTTCTAAATGTCGTGGGATGAAGGTGTGTTGTGAAATGGGGGTTTGGAACTCAATTCTCGACGTTGTCTCCGCCACAGCCACTAGAGCGGGATCAGTGCCGCCAGGGCGGGGGCATTGTAGCGGGATGAGGATCGCTGTGGCGGGACAGACGCGACTTAAGTCGGAAATAAACTCCAAAACATCTTTATTCTGTAAGTTTCGACTTTAAGAGCTAAGGAATGACCCCATGTGCCTTCTTGACGGTTTTTCACCATTCTTAAGCTAAAGGTAAGGTTTTAACTCCCCGAACCTATTTTTCGATCCGTAGAATGTAATCTAGTGGGTAATTATCGATGGGAAAGGGTTTTGATCTGGGAATTATGGTGGAAAAAGTCCTAATTTGGATATTGGGATCATGGGTTGATAGGATTGTTGGTAATTTGGGTAATTAGTTATTATTTATTGATTTCTTTGTTATATTAATTGTTTGTAGATCAAGAACAAGCGAACCGAATCTGGAAAGGGAAGAATCAAGTTTCTTAGGGGATTCAAGCTTGTTTCGAGGTAGTTGATGGTTGTGATTTCATGTTGTGTGATGTATGGTTGTTCTTGCTTCATTATAATACGTGTATGTATGCGAATGTTGCATTATTGATCATACTAATTGTAAATGAGGATAGATGAATGATGAATTCCATGAATCATGACTTGATTGTATGTAATTGGAGAATATACTTGTGATTGTGATTGTGGCTTGTTGAATGGATTGAGTGTTGCGTTCCGACACACTAACTTGGATCGGTTGCCACGTTTCGACATAAATATGGGATCATTTGCCACGTTTCGGCATAAACATTGGATCGGGTACCACGTACCGATACGCTAATAGTTTGGATGTGGGTTCCATGAGAGGACCATTGATTTGACATAACTGTGATATTGAGAATTGTGAAATTGTTCGTTATTCGTAAATGATATTGATATTATATATGTTCGGTGTATGCATGTTATTATTGTGTTGTATTGACTTATGTATGTTGCACTTATTGGGATAGTCGCGTGATCCTATCAGCACACTGAACCAGTATAGTGTGGTTGTGTACTGATACTGCACTTGCTCTTTCTTTGTTGAGTACAGGGCTTCTTCAAACGGCTATTGACAGACCTCGCTTAGAAGATCAGTGACCGTTTCGAATTCAAGAGTGAGACAGTTCTTCCGGGCTGCCATGAGTTCTCTTTCAGTTTGTGTCCACCTTTCGGACTTAGACTAGTTCTTTAGATTTCTCGTGTTTAGTACGGGGTTGTACCCGTTCTTGTTTAGACTTATCGTTGAACCTTAGATGTTTTGGTACATTGACTTTTAGGTTCTAGGTAGTATTTCCGCATTTGTTTGGTTAGACTTTTGTTGGAGTTTATGGGAACTCCCTATTTTTTTTTCTTAGACATTTAAATCTGGTTCCATATCTTTAAATGTCTTAGTTTTTGGTTAGGTTGTTTAGTTGGGTTGTTGTAGTGGTTCTCCCATCAGAGGGTTAGTGTGAGTGCCAATCACGACGGTCTGGATCGTGACAAATATCAAAAACACAAATCTAAAAATTATCTAGCCATGATACATTCATAAAAATTAACACTACATATATTTGGTACTTAATAACTACCACTTAGTAATATATCAATATAAAAACAAACACCTCACGGACAATTTGTAATACTTTAATGTATCATATAGGATTACAACAATCAACAATCCACATAATATTTTAGAAATAACAATGTATCCATCTCGACATCATAAATCAAAAAATCTACTACATAACATAAAACATCTAATTCCATACCTTATATTATCAAATTTCTTTACCTTGAAATTGAAGCTATACTCTATTTTATATTTTGTCATTATAGAGACGAGTGGTGCTTTAGACTTATCCAATTATCTCTCCTTCATATTGAGTCACTTATGTAATTTGTTACTTCTAATCCAGTATATGATACGAAGCACCAATTTTTTATTCAACCATAGCTAGAGCTTGTACATCCTTTTCTGAACCTTCGATACAAATAATTTCACCCCATGTAGCATCAAAACAATGTATCTCTCCGACATTTATGTCCGTTATATCAACACATAGTGGGTTACAAATTCAGACTCTTATTTTTTCACCTCCAAGTACAAGTTTACTCACCTGTCATTCTTAATAATCATTGAAGATGAATTATCTTCTATGATGTATCAGATTTTCAGTTTTTTCTCAATTCATCGATCTCCAATTCAGCTGCAATGACTGATTTGAGATTCACAAATGAAATATTTCGTCCAACAACTATTCCATCACTTATGTATCATTCAAAAGTCAAATCACTTTTCCAGATTCCTGAATGTCACAACAAAACATATATATTCATTACTTATCAGTTAAAATTTTCAACGTTTTTTAATCGAATTTGAAAGGATTTTTAAGATTTGAGAGAAGAAATTGAAATTCGAATTATTTGAAGTTGTTACGATTTGGAAAAGATTGATTGTCAGTGACAACAACGTGATTCGTGATTTGTGGATTTAATATTTAATTTTATGTTTTTTTTCCTTTTTAATTGTAAGATGAAACTTTTCCAATGTTTCGGCAGTGTATCCCATGACATAAATTTGAAGGGGTCTTTATTAATTTGAAAAATATAGGGATAAATGTAATTACTCCTTACACTATTGGATTCCTAAAATTTTTACTTATGAAATTGGGTTAATTTAGGTAAGCATTGAAAATCTTTATTAAATTATAGGTTAAAATCATTAGCACCCCCTGACTTTACTTTAAAAATCAAACTCACCCTCAACTTTGAAAAATAATCACCCCTCCTCTTTTTTTCCTAATTGACTTTCTAAATGTCTATGCTATTTGTATCCTTAGATTTTCAAATTTTTTTCTCTCTCTTTTTTATAAACTTCTTTAAATCATAGGATATTTTTATTTAATTTATATATATAAAAAAAAACTTTCTATAGAAAATATAAATTTCATCTAAAAAAAGAAAAGTGATAAATATTGATTTAGTATATAAGCTAATGTCATTCTATAATGAACAAAATAAAAAATAAAAAATGATCCATAAATAGAAGATTATGAATGACAAGGGTAAAATAAATTTTGCATAAGAAAAAGGGAGAGAAGTGGTTATTTTTCAATGTTGAGAGGGAGGTTTGATTTTTAAATCAAAATTGCGGGAAGAAAACAATTTTCATCCATTAAATTATGGAGAGTAACTTTATGAGCCACACTATAATATAATTATCTCTAAAAATAACCATGTACATATATAGAACTTTAATTAAATTTTCAATAAATTTAGATTTTACACACAATCATCTCTAGATTTAGTCATCTTTATATATGATTTGACCTTTACAAAATTACCACAAACCTATCAATCAAAAAGAAAAACAAAACAATGGCAATATCATCAACATTAGTCTTATATTTAATTGTTGCTTTCTTAATAACACCAAGTACAAGTAACTACTTGTCTCAAGTGTGCATCAAATCCAAGTATCCAAAATTTTGCTTAGAAAGTTATGGCTTAAATCCTCATAGGAGTCCTTCTCAATTAACAGCAGAAGCGATCTACGTAGCGTTGCCAATTGTTTCCAAGTCAATCAGAAAGATTCATGCATTTCTCAATCATACGAACAACGATAACTTAAAAGAGATATATAATATATGTCTGAATTATTATCAATCTACGAACGATGAATTTAAACTCTCAGTGCAAGACTATATGATAAAAGGTTTATATAGTAGTGTGAATGCAGCTGGAAACTTTGCCCAAGATGCTGCTTTTTATTGTGAGAGTGCATTTCAAGGAATATTAGGTTATGTTTATCGCTCCACTCTTACTAAGGATAATGAGTACTTGGAGATGTATGGTAATATTATCGTATCTGCTGTAAATCTTCTATTTAATTCTTCGTCATTAGAAAAATAGTATGTAATAACACTAACGTGTTAAGGCACGTATGCCAATAATCGAAAAATGATTTGTTACGTTAGTTTTTGCAAAAGAATGATCTATTTTCTTTTACCTTAAATTTTGATATTTTTTTGTAAAGAAAGAATTATTAATTTTCATTTCGAAAGTTAGTGAACAAATTAATTAACTACTCTAAATACACAAAGAAAAGTAATGAATATGTGTAGAAACTTAATCAAATTGCTAACGATTTAGATTTGGTACTAGACGGAGGCGATAATTTCAATCCATAAATGTAAATTTTGAAATGAAACGACCCCAAATAGAGTCTGTTCATGACCAATTGGATCCTGACATACCAGTAGGTACAAGAGGAGATCACTATGGGAGGAGGAAAGGAAATGTATGTATGTAATTGTGATGATGAGAGTGTAGTATTTGATATAAATTATTTATATTTTTGAAATACTTCTGACTAAAATAAAAATTATTTTTGAAATACAATATAATTGTTGTTTTTGATGAAGATACAATATAATTGTTGTTGTTAATTAAAGAAAAAAAAATTGAATAATCATTCTCGTTGTGTTTTTATTTATTTATATTTTTGTATCCTTGACCATAAAATGAACAAAAATAATAAGTGGTCCCTATATAAAGTAGTAAATAATATTCCTTAAAAAAAAATCTGATTAGATTGCGGTAATTAAATTGGTCAATGTAAATATTCCTTAATATCTTTGGTAAGCAATTTAAACAAATTATAAATTTACTAAAAAAAATTATATCTCAAATCAAATTATGTTGATACATTTAAATGGTTATATATTTAATAGATAGCTATATATATACACACAACTAAATCTTATGAATTATTGGTAACATATTAAACTTTTTACTTGATATATAAGTGTGAGCTATAATAATTAGTACTATTTATGAGAATCAATTTCACCCTTATAAAAATATCACAAATCCATCAATCAAAAGAAAAAAAAAACAAGACAATGACAACATATTCTTCTTCTTCTTCTTCCTTGGGCTCAACACTAATTTTATGCCTAATTATTACTTCCTTAATAACACCAAGTACAAGTAATTATTTGTCCCAAATGTGCATCAAATCAAAAAGTCCAAGATTTTGCTTACAAGTATTTGGCCTAAATCCTCATAGGAGGCCTTATGAGTTAACAAGAGAGGCTATCAACTTAGCATTCACAAATGCCTCCCAAACAAAAACAAAGATTCACGCCTTTCTAGATCAGACAAATGATGATAACTTGAAAACGATTTACAATTTATGTTTGGATTATTATCAATCCGCTATTGATGTTTTAATACATGCGGAAGAGTATTATCTGAAGGAAGGCCAATATAGTAATGTGCACGCAATAGGAAAATTAGTCCAAATAGCTTCTTTTTATTGTGAAAATGGATTTCAAACAATACCAGGTTATGCTTATGCCTCTACTCTTAGCAAGGACAATGATAATTTAGGAAATTTTGGTAGTATTATAGTATCAGCTATAAATGTTCTATTTAATTCTCCGTAATTTGAAAAATAGTATGTAATAAAAGTCATGGAATATTATTATGTTGATGCTATTAAAAGAATTTTTATTTATAAATAAGGTAATTAAGATTTGCAGTCTCCTCTCAAGATATGTTCTTTTTTACCTTAAAACTAGTATACGTATCCGCGATTGATATAATTCATTTTTTTTATAACTTCTTATAAATGGTACTGAATTTATCTGTAAGCAAACTTAATTAGGAAAAAAAAATGAAAACAATGTAGGAGAAAAGGTATAACTTCAAAATTGATATCAAGAGATATTTTCTTATGAGGATTTTCTAATATATTGGGAAATATTTTAATCTAAACTATAGAGAGGATCAGAAGATGTATTTTCTTGTCCTAATTTTAAAGTATATTCCAATCTAAATTAAATGAAAAAAATTAGAACATTTCATAATGATGGAAGATTAAGGAAGAGTAGAATGAACATGTTATTAGCTCATGACATACACTCGCAAAATGAAGAGTTAGTATATTAAAAGATTATTTAATTATGGAATTTTATGTAATAAAGTCATTAAATGTTATTTTACATATAAGACTTTTTATCATATAAAGTCTCTAAGTTAAATTTATCATTAAAGACTTTTTATCATACAAAATCACTCGGTCAATTTATCATTAAAAGCTTCTTATCATACAAAATTACTGAGTCAATTTATCATTAAAACCATTTTGTCATATAAAATCACTCAATCAAATTTATCAATAAAAATATATCTAATGTGGCAAATTAAATTATTTTTTATGTTAGGTAAACAACATAAACTTCACAAATAAACGTGATTAAAAACAACTCATTTTTATAACACCCCCACCCCGACACAAAAAAAACATGATTTAGATGGTAAGTAAATATTTTCAACGAATATTTTAGCAAGAGATTCAGATCTATTAATAAATCGATCACTAATTCAATTTGCCAATCAATTTGATCAATTCAGTTTTTTTTTTTATATTGAGATCTGCCATTTCTAGCTCTTTCTTTTCTTTGATTAATTGTAGTTAAATACTAAAATTTCTTTAAGATATTTATTTTATTATTGACTTGACACACTCCTTAAGAAACAATAAATAATAGGGGTAATAGTATTATTTTATTCTTTGACTTTATTAAATTTAATGCTTTGAAAAATGTGTTAGATGATAAATAATAATTAATAACAAGGGTAAAAAAAGACACAAAAGGTAAATTATCTCTTGATTTTCTAAATTTGACAAGTACTGTAGGAAAATTATTTTTAGTACAGTGAACAACTAATGTTGGAGGGAGGGAGTAATTACTTACTCTCTCTCTCATCACATTATAGTTGTTCATTATTGACTTGGAATCTGTTTGACATTGATGTTGGGCCAGAAGTGCTGAGAAAAAAAGATTTTTTTTTTGAAAAATTAAGTGTTTGATAAATCCTTAAAATTTTTATTTATTTTTTATATTATTATTCATATTTTATATTGTATATATCATTTTACGTATTATTTTACAAAATTAGAAATAAAAGTAACACCAATGTTTTGTAGGATTAAGAAAAGAGAGAAAAAAATAACAATTAAAGATTTAGATCCTTCCAAAAAAGTAACAAGACGAGAATCATCCCGCTATGGTGGGCTAACATCAGCCTAGCCCAAAATTCAATTTGGGCCAAAAATTTCGTGAGATAAAATTTTAAAAAATCTTACACCACACTTTTGGACTATTGGGACTCCGCACTAGGTGCCCTTTAGTACAGTTGAATCAAGTCTTTACAATGTTAGAGGTTAATTTAAATGATAATACCTTCTCAAAGTAGTAACAAGAACCTCTTACCCATTTTCTCTATTTTTTAAAGACTTAATCTATTAGAGTCCTTTTGAATTAAGTTTTCTTAATTTGCTTATAAAATTAAGTGACAACTCTTTCTAAGTATTTTTCTAAATTATTTATAATTAGAACATTTCAAAAATAGTAAAACTACGACATAATACCCATTGTGTACAACATTTTTAATCATGTTTATAAATGAAAATGATGTAATTGCAAGCCGAGACTGATCTAAATGGCAGTCGAGAAAGATAGGAGAAATAAGAACTAAGAATTAGTTAACCCAACAAGCATTGTCAATCTAAGGATTAGTACTCAAATAAATTAAGTGTTAAATCATACCTTGTGTATTTTGGGTGAAATATATAAAAGGCATACATTTTTATGGAATATTTAACTACACAATATTATTTGAATTTTATGTATTAATTTAATGTTATTGGGCAAAATTATCAATATTACTGAAAGTAAGTCTTGAAAATAACATTGAAAATGATAAAAATGATGTCAAAAAAGGAAAGTAAGTAGTTCAATAACTTTAATTAAAATAATCAAGGTTAAAAAAAATGTAGCTAACTAGAGATGTAAAATCATCTTAAAATGTTTTATATAGTTGAGTTGCTGAGATTTATTTCTTGAATTACATTAGAAGAAATGTAAGTGTAAATATATCATGACCCAGACCGCCGTGATTGGCACCCACACTAACCCTTCAGTGGGAGAACCACTACTACAACCCAACTAAGCAACATAAAGAAACTAAAGCATTTAAAGATACGGAAGCAGGTTTAAATGAAGAATTACTATGGAGTTTTCATAAACTCCGAAAGTTTGAATAAACAACCAAAGATAACTATTGCGGAAATTGACCCCTATAACCTGAAAGTCACTGCACCAAAACTTTACTAATCAGCAAGTCTAAGAAAAAGGGGGTACAACCCCGAAATTAAACATACGAATAAGTCTAACTATGTAGTCTGAGTCCAAAAGGAATGGACTCATAAAATAGAGGATCCATGGCAGCCTGAAAGAATTGGCTCACCCTTGAATCTGGTCTCGGTCAATGATCCCCTAGCTGAGGTCTATTAGTAGCCGCCTTGTAACACCTCGGAAATCTAGTAGGTGAAACTAGAGCCTTACGAGTGTATTGTTGAGTTTGATGTGGGATTTTATGTTGTAAAATGAGTTCCCGAGCTTAGAATGAGGGTTATAGGGGTTAAACATCAAGGTACAACTCCCCAAGGACCAACCAAGGGTCCTTGAGGAGGACCCTAACAAGTTCACCCAAAACTGCCCAAAAGGGGCCACCCACAGATGGGCATCTACGGTCAATAGATGGACCCACGCCCTGTGGGAAGGAGTCGTGGGTCAAGGCCCCATTTTAGGAGCTGCAGACCTGACCTACGAACCAGCAGCGCGACCCGTAGGTCCCCTCACAATCCGTGAGTGGAGGGCGTGAGTTATGGCCTGCTGTTTTGTCTAGTCTCGGCCAAAAGGAGGGTTCATTTAGGTAATTCATTTTTAATTAGTTTTAAGTAGGGGTCATTTAATATAGTCTTTATACATACATATAAAGTATTTTAAGTCATTAAATACCCTATTAACTCATTATATCTCAAAACCCCCAAACATAACCAACTCTCCTCTCAAATAATTCTCTCTCTGAGACTCCATTGAAGAACAAGAACAAGGTCAAGTTTAGGGTTCAAGAAGCAACATTTCTTCTTCAATTTCATGTGGAAATCTTCATAAGGTATGGTAGTCTTCATCCTTGATTAAATTCCATCCAAGGAGTCCCTTCAAAACTCTATTTCTCAATGACAATACCAGGTTATGCTTATGCCTCTACTCTTAGCAAGGACAATGATAATTTAGAAAATTTTGGCAGTATTATAGTATCGGCTATAAATTTTCTATTTAATTCTCTGTAATTTAAATAGTATGTAATAAAAGTCATGGAATATTATTATGTTGATGCTATTAAAAAAATTTTATTTATAAACAAGGTAATTAAGATTTGCAGTCTCCTCTCAAGATATGTTCTTTTTTACCTTAAAACTAGTATACGTATCCGCGATTGATATAATTTTTTTTTTTATAACTTCTTATAAATGGTACTGAATTTATCTGTAAGCAAACTTAATTAGGAAAAAAAAATGAAAATAATGCAGGAGAAACGGTATAACTTCAAAATTTATATCAAGAGATATTTTCTTATGAGGATTTTCTAATATATTGGGAAATATTTTAATCTAAACTATAGAAAGGATCAGAAGATGTATTTTCTTGTCCTAATTTTAAAGTATATTCCATCTAAATTAAATGAAAAAAGAATAGAACATCTCATAATGATGGAAGATTAAGGAAGATTAGAATGAATATGTTATTTGCTCATGACTTACCACTACTAAAAAAACAGTGAATACCGACCTATAAATA
>NW_006239266.1:252221-259990 GCF_000226075.1 Solanum tuberosum | reverse complement strand
TTAGGTCGGTATTCACTGTTTTTTTAGTAGTGTACACTCGCAAAATGAAGAGTTAATATGTTAAAAGGTTATTTGATTATGAAATTTTATGTAATAAAGTCATTAAATTTTTGTTTTACATATAATTTAAGACTTTTTATCATATGAAGTTGTTAAGTCAAATTTATCATTAAAGACTTTTTATATACAAAATCACACCGTCAATTTATCATTAAAAATTTTTGTCATACAAAATTACTGAGTCAATTTATCATTAAAAACTTTTTGTCATATAAAATCACTCAGTCAAATAAATTAATAAAATAACATCTAATATGGCAAAATAAATTATTTTTTTATGTCATGTAAACAACATGAACTTCATAAATAAACATGATTAAAGATAACTCATTTTTATGACACCCCCATCCCACACACAAAAAAACACGAATTTAGATTGGTAAGTAAATATTTTCAACGATCTATTCATAAATCGAACGTTAATTCAATTTGATCAATTCAAATTTTTTATAGTAAGCGCTGCCATTTCTAGCTCTTTCTTTTCTTTGATTAATTATAGTTAAATACTACAAATTTCTTTTATCAATATTCGTTTTGTCCAATAATAATTGTCTGTTATTGACTTGACATACTTTTTAAAAAACAATAAATAATAGGGATAATATTATTATATTATCTTTTGACTTTATTAAATTTAATGATTTGAAAAATGTGTTAGATGATAAATAATATTTAATAACAAGGGTAAAAAAGACACAAAAGGTAGCTTATGAGTTGGAGCTACCGTCAGAGTAAGGGTGGCAATGGAACCGGGAGGTACCGGTACCGGTTCCGGTCCGTTACCGGTTCAGTCTCGGTTCCGGATAGTACCGGTTCAATTCGATATTGTACCGGTCCGGGAGGGGTAACGGGACGGAAACCGGGATTTACCGGTCCGTTCCGTTCCGGTTAGTCCCGGTTTCGGTCCGGTTCGTTCAGTTTTTTTTGTTTAATTGTAAATTTTAAATTATAGCCGTTGAGAGCCATTGGGCAACAGGTTTTGGGCCCCACCAACGGCTCTTTCACCCCCATAACTCCCCTTTACACCTCCCTACCCCCCAAATTTTTTTTAATACCTCAACCTTCTTAAAACTACATTTTCATCCTTTTTTTTAACTATAAATACCCCTAATCTTTCATTCTTTTCACTCACAAAAATATCTTCTAATCTTTCTACTCTCTACTCTCTAAATTCTCTTATTCTCGACTTCTCGTTAAAATTACGAATTTGGTCTTTGGAAATTGGAGCTTCAAAATTCAACTTTCAATTTTCGGCTTCCGGTCATACACGTCTACTTTTTTAAGTAGACGTTTGGTACATTCGTTCCAACTCACTTTTCATTTAGTTATTTATTTGTTTGGATTTAATTATTTATTTTGTGAGTAATTAATCTCTAGTCTCTACTTATTTAGTTGTTTATTTGTTTAAAACTTTGCTAATCATTTTCGTATTATATATAATTTACTCACTTTTTTATATTTGAATATGAATTCCGGTAAAAACAATGTTGATAAGGGTAAAACAACCATAGTTGATTCTATCACTAATTTATGGAGCTCAAAATCCAAGAAAATAAAAAAATCGGTAGTACTTCTCAATCTAAAACTAAAAAAACTTCTCAATTAAGAATAAATACGGATGATTATACGCATGTTGATGAAACTGTTTTTAATATTGATAGTAATAGTGGATTAGATCCTTATCATGAACATTTACAAAGAAGATTTGGTAATTTTGAAGAGGAATTACCTGAAGATGATGAATATGATGATGTTAATGCTTATGTTGATAGTTTTGATAATAATGTTGATGAATATGATGATGATGAAACTGAGCCACCGTCGGCTACTAGTCCCACTCCCAATCCCTCTTCCCCGACTCCTGCTCCCTTTCGTTGTCCTGCTCCCATTCCCCCCGTGCATCCTAGGACTAAGGTAGAGCGCGCTAAAAAATCAGTTGTGTGGCAATTTATGACTCAGAATGAAGATAAAACACAAGCTATTTGTAATAAATGTAAACATATAATGAATCATAAAACTGTAGGAAAACAGGGTGGGACGGGACATTTGAGTAATCATTTAATGTCATGTTGTAAAAATGAATTTTTGCATGCTAAAGCTGTAGCCGAAGCTAAAAAGAATGGTACCACTCTTCCTGAAAATGTAGGAGTAGAGGGCTCTAATATGGTCCAAACACAATTAAATCCTTCTAATGTTTCTGGTTCTAGTATACAACGGTCATATAGTAGAGAAAAAGATCTTGAAGAATTAGCTAAAATGATTGTTGTTATGGGTTTGCCATTTAGTTTTGCTGAAAATCCCAATTTTATTCATTATATTCAAATTGTGTATAATCCACATTTTAAAGGTTTTACTAGAAATACAATTAAAAAGGCTATCTTTGATTATCAAACTCAACATTTTCAATATCTTCGTTGTTTATTTGGCATTCCACATTTCAATGTTGAAGAAGTGTATAGTTTGTCACACCTCGAGCCTACACCCTGGACGTGGCCGACACTCGCGCGAGAACTAATGCTGGCCCCAAGCGAACCCTTGGCCTGGCTCAATCTCTCAGCGGAAGACTTACTCAACATAAGATGAACTCAAAAGTACAACTTTAACTCAAATGCATAACTCAAAATATCATAAAATATTCAGCAGGCCCGAAATAGGCAACTCAAGTCTTTAAAACATTTAACAAAGATATGAAAAGACCCATGAACTGCTACTATCTATCTATGAAGCATCTAATACTATGAGGGATGTCGGGATAAGACCCCCGATCATCCTAACAAACTGAAATATATGAAAATAAATAAGGGATCCCCCGAAAGTAAGGAGACTCACCAAACAACTCTGGAACTGCAAATGGTATCAACGAATCGCCTGTTGATGACCCTGATCTCTAGTATATGCATCATTAAACAATGCAGGTCAAATGACATCAATACATTGAATGTACGAGCATGTAAGGGGAATACTGAACATAACGTAAACTCTTGAACTTGGAAAGAAGAAAACATACTCACCTCGACTCTACTCAACTCAACCTCAACTCATGGGTACTCAACTCAATATAGTATAAAACAACATTAAAGATGTAGTTTATGTAAAGCATTTAAAACAGTAGATAACAACTTAATGTACTTAAAAATACAATAATAACTCTTATTTGGGAGATTATCTAACCGACAACTATCACTATGAGTTATGTGATGATACACCGTCTCGCCCACACTGCCAGAATTGTCCTATACCTTGCCGGAGTATAAGACATCCTCAACTAAGTGGATCCACTAAGATATGCTTAAAAAGAAATAAGGAATCATCTAAAAAGTATGACCCTTTCTACCCACGTTGGCTACATGGTTTATGAGGACTTTGAGTTATTTGAACTCGTCCCCATGTCGGTGCTTAATACTACTCCCAATAATATAACTCAACTCATATGTTTAAAAACATTTCCTCATCCTCAAACTTTGAGATTATTACTCAAAAGATTTCTCTTAAAAGAGATAGTACTCAAAACTCCTCATGAACTCGTTTGGAAATCGATGTTTCCCCTCATTTTAAATGTAAAAACATTACTCTTGGAATACTTAGTCCTATATATTCATTGATATAATTCATTTATTTTTTTATAACTTCTTATAAATGGTACTGAATCTATCTATAAGCAAAACGTAATTAGGAAAAAAATGAAAATAATGTAGGAGAAAAGGTATAACTTCAAAATTAATATCAAGAGATATTTTCTTATGAGGATTTTCTAATATTTTGGGAAATATTTTAATCTAAACTATAGAAAGGATCAGAAGACGTATTTTCTTGTCCTAATTTTAAAGTATATTCCAATCTAAATTAAATGAATTTTTTTTTAGAATATCTCATAATGATGGAACATGTTATTTGCTCATAAGACTTGTACGCGTAAAATAAGAGTTAATATGTTAAAAAGGTCCCTTAATTATGTAATAAAGTTATTAAATTTTATTTTACATATAATTTAAGGCCTTTTATCCTACAAATTCTCTTAAGTCAAATTGATCATTAACAACTTTTTAATTTTTATCATACAACATTACTCAGTCAAGTTTATCATTAAAGACTTTTTACCATGCAAAGTCATTGAATCAAATTTACCAATAAAGACTTTTTATCATATAGAATAACTCGGTCAAATTTATCATTAAAATATCTGATATGGCAAAATAAATTAATTTTTTATGTCATATAAACAACATGAACTTCACAAATAAACGTAATTAAAGATAACTCATTTTTTATAAACACCCCCCTCCCCCTCCAAAAAAAACTCGAATTTAGATTGGTACGTACATATTTTCAACAAATATTTTAGCAAGACATTCAGATCTATTAATATAATCGATCAGTAATTCAATTTGCCAATTAATTTGATCAATTCAAGATTTTTTTATGGTGAGATCTGCCGTTTCTAGCTCTTTTCTTTGATTAAGAGTATGTCTGCATTTCTGCTAAAAACTGTTTTTTTTTAAAATAGATTTTTGGAAAAGTGTTTTTGCAAAACAAAAAAAAAATTGTGTTTGGTTAATTTATTTGAAAAATATTTTTGATAAGCAAATTGTGTTTGGGTAATCTTTTTAAGAAATACTTTTGAGAGTCAAATTATGAAAATGGACAAGTATCAATGCACTTTTAATAATAAGATTATTTATAGATAGAAATTATTTTAAATATCTATTATAAATGTTTTAATTAAATTTTTATTTTTAATAAATTAAAATATACATATTCAATTTTTCAATCAATATTACATATATATGAATAAAAATATAAAAAAATTATTGACAGAATATTAATATGATGATTTAAATATAATTAAAATTATCAAGCAAAATAAATTTAAAATTATTTCACAAATTAAATCCATCACAAAAATAAATAAATACAAGGGACATATTGATCATAAATATGTATATATGATAGAGATTATTTGGTCTTGAAATAAATAATTTTTTACTTCTACTTTTACTTTTTTTAAGAATTAGAAATTTTTAGCTTCTTATGAACTGCAGAAAAACTGTTTTTACTTCCATTTAAAAGCAGTTTTAATTATCCAAACACCTTAATTTTTCAAAAATTATTTTTTCCCATCAAAATAAATGTTTTTGGCCTCCCAACAACAATGTCAAACAAACTCTAATCATAGTTAAATAATACTCTACAAATTTGTTTAATAAACACGTTCTCCCTCTGTCCAACAATACTTGTCCATTATTGACTTTGCACACGTCTTAAGAAACTATAAATATAAGGATAATCTTACTATATCACCCTTTGAATATAATAAATACAATGTCTTGAAAAATGTAATAGGGAAATGACTATAATTAATGATAAGGGTACATTAGGAACTAAAAGTAAAATTATCCATTGATTTCATAAAGTGGACAAGTATTGTTGGACATCCTAAATTAGTATAGTGGACAACTATTGTTGGACGGTGGGAGTATATAATACTCCCACCGTCCACTTTTAATTGTCATGTTGTGCTTTTCAAAAGTCAATTTGATTAATTATCAAAGTTAAATTAGATTACATTAATTTGATATTTTAAACAAAAAATTTAGATATTCAAAAACTATACGAAAAGTACTATAAATTGTAATTTTTTGCATATCAATATGATAAAAAAATGCATCATAAAATCTTAATTAAAATTCTTATTGTTTGACTCTAAAAATAATACCATAAGTCCATAACAATTAAAAATGGAAGGAGAGAGTAATATTAAATAGATTTTACAAATACCAAGTGTACCGTGCATCATTTATTTCTTTTCGTTGTCTTTGACTTTGTTTTATCAATAATAACTTACTCTTCCTTTTCTATAATAATTGTTCATTATTGACTTGACACACTTCTTTAGAAAGAATAAATAATAGAGATAATATTACTATGCTACCCTTTGAATATATTAATTTACTAAATTTTCATTTATACATGATTAAAATTACATTTTATGTTTATATGTAGATATTGGTGTGTTTACTTTTTCGATTTTGAACCCTTAGATTAATCCAACACAAGTATATATTATTAAAGGAAGGCTAGATTGGTCAAATTGTATATAGTAGATTTAGGTAATTCAATTTTTAAATTTTAGGATTCATATATATTTCTTAACATACCAAAAAAAACAAATATCATAAATCTAAAACTAAAAATATTAATACACCATAAAATTTTGGGTAGTAACATGGAAACTCTAAACATGGCATAAAATTAAACATATATAGAAATTTAATCAAATTAATTAATGATAGTTTAGATCACACATTACTACACACAATCATATATATTCACTCCTATAAAATTACTTCAAATTTAACAATAAAAAAGGGGAAATGAGCAAAAACAAGACAATGACAACATCATCATCTTCTTCTTCCTTTGTCATAACACTAGTCTTATGTCTAATCATTGCTTCCTTAATGATACCAAGTAAAAGTAACCCCTTGACCAAAGTGTGCATCAAATCCAAGAATCCTAGATTTTGCTTGCAAGTGTTTGGCCTAAATCCTCATAGGAGTCCTTATGAGTTAACACAAGAGGCCATCAACTTAGCATTGAGAAACGCGTCCGAGACAGCCAGTAAGATTGCCATCTTTTTAGATGATACAAAAGACGATAACTTGAAAGTGATATATAATTATTGTTTGGACTATTACCATTATGCCATTGATGCTCTAAGAGGTGCGGAGGAGAATTTTTTGAAGGATGGCTTAGTATATGATCGCGTGTATGTTGCTGGAAACTTTGCCCAGAAAGCTAATTTTTATTGTGAAAATGAGTTTCAGAGAATAATAGGTTATGTTTATGCCTCCACTCTTACAAAGGACAATGAGAGGATGGGGATTTTTGGTAGTATTATTGTGGCTGCGGCAGATATTCTATCTAATTCAACATTGGTAGAAAAATAATATGTAATAAATGTTGAAAAAATAACTCTCAAAAAGAAATATTCATATTATTATCCATATTTATTATATTAAATGGGTGTTAATATCTTATAAATCAATATTCACATTAAGTTGCTAACAATAATAGATTAAGAAAAACTAAAGTTTACATGAATTTTCATTTTTATTTTACTGTTGAAAGAATCTAATGATTTTAAAAAGTGGAGAAAAAGTTCACATGTAAAATAATTCTTTAATTTTCAGAAGTGTAAAAAAATTCACATGTTCAAGTAATAGTTTTACAAAAATATTTCACACTTGAAATTTTTATGACAGTCTAAATTGGGATGGATTTTCCCATCCCTGTAAAGGGATACCAGTTTCACACTTGAAATTTTCTCGTTATCCATGTTTTTATGAAAAACATGGATAACGAGAAACTAACGTAGAAACATACTAGTAGAAAGTTAAGAAAAATAAAAAGAAAATTAAAGAAATTATATCCGGAATATAAAAAACTCAATATCACAAAAACTGATAACGACAAATTAGATCAATTAATAGATAATATATCTAAAATAGAATATAAATATATTCAATACTTAAAGAAACAATGAATAACGAGAATGAAGAATATAGACAATAACTTAACGAAATAATTATAGCAAAAAGACAAGAATTGAGACATAGGCAAAATAGACTTAATAGTAATATATTTGCAGAAATTGTAAAAAATCTATAACAGCACAGAGGAAAACTATTTTATATCTACAAATACAAATA
>NW_006239266.1:232979-247008 GCF_000226075.1 Solanum tuberosum | reverse complement strand
AGAGATATTACACGAGGAAATAAAACCTCCGATACAAGTCGTAAAGATAGGATTAACAAAAGATATGATAATACCGGAAGAGAATAATTGGTCTATCAACTATTATACAAGAGCTAGCAAATAATTATTTAAACGGAAACGCTATATGGAGCTACTATGCAAGAGACTAGTTAATGATTTATTCCAATTCAAGGGAGCTAAGGAAAACAGTTATGGATGAAGTCCAAAGATGGAACCTTTTAATTCAAAAGTAATAAAAAGTTGGAATGAAGCAGAATTAACAGACACCTTAGGAGCTAGAATAAAATTCTTGCAACGATGGTTTATGGAACTATGTGAAAAACATAAAGAAGAAATAAAAATGGAAAAAATATTAGTAAAAAACTTGGCATGTTGCAAAAAATAAACAGCAACCTCAATTTGGTTGTACGGATAGATATTATAAAAATAGAAAGAAATATAATAAAAAATACAGATCAAAATATAAGTATAAAAAACCAAGAAGAAGATACTATGTAAAAAACTACAAAACCTGACCATATAGACCAAAAAGAAAACTAACGGAATGTACTTGCTATATACTAGATGATAAAAGGCCCGTTATGGGCCCAATATTACAATCTTGTATATATTTATAATAGAAATTTAATTAGTTTTGAAAAAGAAAAATTATTATGATATTTTCAAATAAATATGATAGAAAATAACAGTAAAATATTACATGCTCCAGTCAGTATTAATTTTAACATCATGTCAAACATACATTTGAATTTAAAAATTAATTTAATGATATTCTTTTTCTATTTTATTTGAAAATTATTCAAGAGAATAGATTAAAATTATGAGTATCAATATATTAACATTTTTCATAAACTATATGAAGTAATAAAGTCTATTAATCCATCTATAGATTAATTTTAAATACACTTAAAATTTGTATTATAGGTGTTTAACAAACAAAAATAATGATCTACTTGTTGAAAATTAGAATGAACCATCCATTCTTTACAAAGTGATAAAAGAATGAAAAAATGTTATGACTTTATGTCTTGTCTTTATATTCATTAAAATCAGGAGAAAATTTTAATACAGTAAGCAAAAAAAAAAATCTAAAGTAATTTATATACCTGATGAATGAATGTTTTACTTCAAATAAAGAGAATTTAAAAATATTACAAAAGTTAATATAATATATATTGCAGTAATTTAACATGAGATAGTTATTATAATAATTTATATAAATAGCTTAAAGTGATTTTAACTGATGATAAAATAATAGTAAAAAATAAATAAACGCTTCTCAATAAATTATATAATGACATATATGTTACGTGAAGTTTTGAAATTATACATAAAAAGAGAAATCAAATTAATTAGATACTTCAAAATATATTTTTACAAACCAAAAAGAAAAGCAACACCATGAAATTGAATAGTCTAGAGAGAACCAAAGAAAATGACATAACATGCTCCAAAATTGTTGGAAATTTTGTTCTTGAAAATCTTGCTCACTGGTTGCATTCCTTATGCCTTAGGCCTTTTAAGAAAAATAATTGTGATTGATATTGGATTTAACATGTTAACTGGTCTATTATCATGTTCATTATGGTATTTGAAAAGTGTGGAACAATTGAATTTTGTTCAAAATTTGTTATATGGACAAGTACCATAAGTGATGTGTTCACTAAAAAATAGTGAATTTTATATTTGTGTTATAATTATTTTACAAAAGTAGGGCCATTATGTAGGGAATTGACAAAAATGAAATTCTTAATGTTGAAAAAATATAACATTATTTCTTCCTATTAAGAGATCTATATCGGAGTGTGTAGTATTTAGGATGCAAATTAAAAATAAAAGACGAATTTTTTTTTGGTACAAGACATGAGAGAGGAGAGAATTGAGAAGTAAATGAAATGAAGAATGGCTTAATCTCTATTTATTTATGTCATAGACTTAGTTCTAGAAAAATCTTATAATTTATAGTTTTTAGAAAAATCAGGTAACTTGTGGAGGAAATTTAGCCACTTGAAAAAATATTTTGACAAATTTAAATATAGAATTTGTAGAATTTTAAAATGAAATGACCATATTATCCTTTGTTGTCCTCAACTTCACATTTCTATATAGTAGAAACTATATGAGTTTTGCCCGTGCTTTGCACGGGCCCAACATGATAATTTTGTTTCAAAAAGTTTTCCCTCATTGTTTTTAATTTAATGAAAAAACAGCCTTCGTTTTTCAAACATTAGGTGTAGAACTTAAATTGCTTAATTAAAATTAAAAGAACTAAGGGTGACATAACTAAAGTTGAAGTTCATGAGACATGCAATCGTTTAACATCATACAAGAGTACATTTTCATCCTATATAGGTTTACCAATTATTTGGCTTGTGAAGGAAGTGGAACAACTGAATCAGAAATAGAACAAGGTCATTGTTGTATTGCTTGGGCCTACCAGATTTTATTACACCTGCATAATTTGAATATGGAGGAGCGACTTTATACTGAATATTTGCTTCAGCAACAACAAATCCGTCTTTAAGAAAAGGGCACTTTCCATGTTGTACATACTATGAGTAGAGCCGTCAATATGGGCTAGGCCCGTAGGGCCGGCCTGGCCTAATCCGTGATTTGATAGGGCTGAATTATGATTTTTGGAGCCCATTTAAGAAAAGAGATTTTTAGCTCGGCCTGAATAAGTCTGCCGATTTGTGGAGCTTGAAAAATATGGATAGGGCTGGCCCATGGGATAAAAAAATTTTCATTAAAAAAAAAAATCAAATAGAGTATTAAAAATAACAAGAGTCTAAACTCAAAATCTGTTAAAAGTTTGAGATATTACAATTTAAAAATAAATTATGTTTATAAAATATGTACTACATAAAATAAAATTTTCTTAAAATTTCTAGGGAATCACTACATAGCCCGTAACTTATGGAATGTTGTCATAGTTTTTGTGTTATATTATGATCATTGGAAAACAATTAAGTTAATATTTCTATTTAGCTATTTATGCTTTTACTTGAAATCAAACTTAATAAATATTATAAAAGATAATTTTATTTGTGGATTTGATTAACAAGTAGCAACACTAACACCATGTAATATTGTCTTTTCGATATTTATCATAATATTTTTAAATTATAATTTAATTTAAAAATTATAAAAAATATACTTTTAAAAAAAGAGGGTTGACCCAGCAAAGCCCGTAGCCCACGTACTTGTGGGCTGGGCCTACCATTTTCTAGCCCACACCAAAAGTGGGCTAGCCCGACCTGACCTGTAAAATTTTAAAGCCTGTATAGGTTAGCCCGGATGGGGTGGGCCAGCCCATATTGACAACTCTAACTATGAGACAACAATGAAATTAAAATGGAAGAAATTGTAAGAATTATTATTAATTATTTCTTACTTATGGCCCAAGTTTACTTGTAATCCAAGTAATACCATAAATAATATTTAATAAGGAATAAATATCGTCCGTACATTGGTTACTTGATAGACATACCAGATTAAGTCATAACCTCTATAAATTGGTCATTCCTCCACCCATTAGGGTTACCACATATTCTCTACGTTAATTCTATCGCTGACGGTTGTGGTAACGTAAGGCTAGAGCAAAGAGGTAGAAACCAATTTTCGACTAACGCTTCCGCTTCTCTATGTGATTATGTCTTTCGCATCAGGTATGTGTCCCTAACGATCTCTATGTAAGATTATCGTGTTCAAGATCCTAATATTATGAATTCAAGTATTTAATCTTACAGAAGCTTCAACAACAATATTTACAATTGAATAGGAATAAAATTGAGAGCCAGTTAACTTTTTCAGAAGTGTTCCACAAATTAGCTCAATATCAGTTCTAACCGCACCTACAGCCGCATTGCAATCATTTGATTGTGTAATTGCATGTATGAAAAGCTGTAGAATTTCAGGATTAGATATGAGGTTTCATCTGAAATGAAGGCATTAGCTGAAACACCCACGTATTCCTTTGGTATTTGTCTCATCATTTATCATTGCATTGCCGATCAGTTAGTTACGTTCAATTTAATATGCACAACACAATATCATAAACATCAATGACTCCAATATTGTAGTCAGGACTGTCTCCAGAGTTGACATGATTTGTTGGTTTAACCATGTCTCAATTTTCCTGCAAAATATTTTAAAACATATAAATTTTTCATTCTTTTGATCATCACTCTTTATTGTCTAAAAATACTTGAAAATGTTTAAGCATTTTTATGTTTATATAATTTATTTTGCAGTTTTCCAAGTCTTATGTAGTCCATCTTCATCTATATTGAACATAATTTCCTTTCTTAAAGCTAAAGATTTCACTTCAGCTTTTTTTCCATGTCTCATCCCAAATGTAAGTTTCATTTGTGTACCAACATGTTTTCAAGAAGTACAAGAACTCTAATGTTGCTCCATTTGAAAATGCATTATTTTTGGCTATGGAAATATTACCTCACATCTATTCATTATGTCGAAGAATGAAGAAAGTCTCACATTAACCATTAATGAGATTCTCATAAGGCTTGAACAATTCTTCTCCCTTCGAGCTAGCTTTTGGGATGTAAGTTAAACTAAAGACCTAATTTTATATGGTATCAAAGCAGGGCTCTTAATGATGTTGGGCCCCATATTAAGTATTGGACGTGAGATGGGATTTTGAAGAGTCCCACATCGAATAGAAAAAGAGATGAGTGGTCTCCTTATATGGAATTGTGCTATCCCCCTCAAGAGCTAGCTTTTGGAGTTGAGTTAGACCCAAAATCAATTTCTCAAAACAATATTCAAAGCATTAAGAGGCAGAAAGCTATATAAACTATTTGATTACTTCATATATTGCAGTCATACTTTCAAATAGAGGTCTAATAATGACAAGCATGGTTCCTGGGATACTATCACAGTAATCACATCGACATATCTATGAACTGATCCATTTATAAAAAGAGATATATATCATAGACTATGTACCATACATGAGAAAAAGAAAAGTTTTCAGGTTTATTTTACCTTGGAAATTTCAAATTTTATCATTGAAAGCTTGTCAAAGCTAGGATCCAATAAATGGCGAAGAAACCTCAGGAGATAAAGAAACATATATTCTTAGGCCACAACATGAAACTGAAAAGTGGAGAAATTTCTCTCCAATACACATCTATAGGGATGTACTTTGAATGAATCGAAATGGCATATCATGATGAAATTTGATTTTGTAAACACCTAGAATATATCTTTTTACAACATTACAAATCATATATTTCAATGATATGAAACAATTCAAGTAATCAAGTCAGTTGAGCATGTCATAAACAATGATCGATACATAATACATGTCTTTGCTGTCTGTCTTACATATAATAGAGATTAGCAAATCGATGATTGCAAGAGTCAGAACCTATTAATTAAAACAAAGAAGAAGAATTTTGATACAAATTTCCTATCACTTTCTCCAATACTAATGTCACTCCTTCAGAAATCCAATACCACTTAATGCTCTATTCATTTCCTTTGAAGAGGTACAAGTCCCCATATCAATAATTATTAATTGACTTCTATATTTTATCATACTCAAATGAAATCAAATAGCAGAGAGGAGATACTCATGTATGGGAATACCAATGATCGGAGAAATTTCAAAGATAGAAGCTATGTCATTGGAAGAAAAAGAAATAGCTCATGTAAATGCCTCTAGGAGCAAGTGTGTGAAGGCAAGACAAATTACTCTAAAGAAGTTGAATAAATGACTTGAAACAGAGATGTCGAACATGAATCTTACCTCCTATTTCGACAAAATAGAATAATTGACTCGTCCATTAACGAAAGCGCTAGGAATTATAGAGAGAGATAGCAGTGAACTTCAATTCTGGTGTCCATATTTGAAGTGCGCTACAATATCAATGCTTTAGTATAATCAAATCAATGCCAAGACTATGAGACGTCTCATAAGTCATTAGTAATAAAATCATTTAAGATATATGCTAGCAGCCTAATCTGGGATTGAGGAGCAATTGATGTTGTTGTTATTGCAGATTTCCAAAGAATTCATCGGATCAGATCAACAAAGTTGTTTTTAAATAGAAATATCAATAAAATCAGTACATATAAGAATCATATCCTAAAACAATAAAAATGTAAAAAGAAGATAATCTTTTTACCTCACCTTTCTCTATATGCCCTTGAAATAAAGCAAATACCATAATAAGTCGCCCATTAAAAGACTTTAATCCACCCTTTCTCATCCATAATTCTCCATCTTGAATTAGATGTGGTCACATGTTGATATGAAAATTATATTAAGCTTTAAATGGAGATATTAAAGTCACAAACTCCCTCGATATATATAGTTGAATGAGAAACAAAGCCTTCACACGACATATCCTAATCTTTTGTAGGAAATTGTCACGACCTCCCCACAACAACATGTGGATGTGTATAATATGTAGTATCAAATATCTTGGAACACTATATGGTCAAGTCTCGTCATTAAGTAGTTAGATATCATGCCGCATATCAATTTTGCCAATTTATTATATGATGGACTTTCTACACACCAATGCAGTTGAAGCTCTATTATTATCTATATACAATCATAAGAAAAGTAAAAGAGAAGAATTAGGGTAAGCAAAGTGTACATCAGTAGACCATATTTATGAATTAGTTACACTTACACACAATACTAACAAATGAAGCAACCTCTAATTTTTTACCCATCAATAACAAAAACAGCTAAGGCTTTTATTGGGGATTGTAAAACAGAAATGAATTTAAACTATTCCAAAACATATATATGTATATGTATAGAAGCTGAAGACAATTTTGTAATAAAAGAATGTATATTTCATTACCTATAAACATATATATTGATAGCAAGCTAAGGCCACTATACAACTTGCAGCTAATCCAATATCATGAGAGAACCAAACACAATGAGAGACCCAAACACATTGAGATTCATTGTCATTTATAAGAGAAAGGATCACACAAGTTCTAGTGTCTAAAAAGTACATTCCTACACAAGATCAACCAGCTCATCTACTCACTAAAGGGCTCACAAAAATGCAACCTCAACATCTCAGTTTCAAGCTAGGAGTGCTCAATATCTTCTCACTTCCTAGCATGAGGGGAAGTGTTGAAAAGTATAAGACCAATGATAAGAGAAGAATTGAAATTATGAGGAAGAGGAACAATAACGAAAGCAGAAAATAACCAACCTGTGAGAAGGTTAATCAACTCATTGGCATCAAGGCTTGTCCACATTACTGTCGTCCTCCGTTGTGAACTCTTTCCGTCTTTGAAGAAGGTCGATACTATCAAATACAATATCTAACATGTTCTTACTGGAACTAAACTCAAGTCTCAAGTGGGTTTGTCACACACTCCTCACAAAAAACCTCTGACATCTCTGTCAACTGTTTCCTCTTCTCTCGAATCAAATGCGCCAAAATTTCTTCCAATTTATCAATAAATAAATAGAGATTTACATCTCTACAACACATATGTCAATCCCTGAGCCTACATCTTGGGCGGGACTGGCACTCGAGAACCATTGCTCGCCCCAAGCGAATCCTTTACTTGGCTTACTTACTCAGCGGAAGACTTAAACACAAGAAATAGTCTCAAAGGATAACTCATGCAAATGTCTTTAAGAAATATTACACTTAGCCAAAATGGCAACTCAAGTCTCAACCATTAAAACAGGAAATAGAAAACTCAAGAACTAACATTTGATTGTCTATGAAGCCTCTAAACAACTGAGATGGATGTCAGGACAAGACCTACGACATCCTAATGAAACTAAAACTACTAAAAGAAATAAAAGGGATCCTTCGGAAGCAATGAGGCTCACCAACAAGTCTGGAGCTCAACTAGAATCAACGATGCACTGGATGCTGATCCTGGTTACCTGTATCTACATCATTAAAAGATGCAGGCCAAATGGCATCAATACATTGAATGTACGAGTATGCGAGGGAAATTCTAAAACAAGACATAAGCTTGAAAGGAACTGAAGAACTTACCTGACTCAACTCAACTCAACTCAACTTAACTGAACTCATTTCAATATAAAGCAGTATAAAACAAGTGCAATTTAAGAAAAAAGCTTTTTAAAACATGGATGTCAACTCTGTGTATTTGTAAATCAATAATACTCTGTATGTATGCAAAGATACAATATAACTCTAAAATGTATGTAAAAATATAATTAAAGTGTGTATATAAGAATACAAATACTTCTGCGGGAGTTTCTCTAACCGACAACCATCACGTAAGAGCTATTGTGATGATACAACGTTTTGCCTCATGCTGCCAAGGTCGTCCTATACCTTGTCGAGGGTATAGAACCTAACTAATGATGAGTCCACGATTTGGACTCATTTAGGGCTTTATTTGGATAGATTTTGTGTCCTCAAATGCTTGTTTTGTGCCAATAACTGATGTAAAATCCTTGATTTCCAGGTATATGGATTGAAGAACGAAGCATGGACACTATTGTGCAAAAAGGAACAAAGCATCTGAAAGAACGAAGAAAAGAAGGCTTGGTGATCCCCGAGTCCATTGGGCGAGTCGCCGAATGACCACTATCTCGCCTAAAGTTCTAGAGTGCCAAGCCTTGAAGGAGAAAATCAATTTGGCGAGAGAGAGGAGCAGTCGGCGTGTCGCCGAGTGGTTCCACGAAATAGCCTTAGATCGCCTAAAGTTACAGAACTTGAGGATGCTGAAGGCCAAAGCAAAAAGGCGATGGAACTGACCAAAGGACGGATCGCCGAGTTGATCGGCGAGCCCGACTTACTGCACCAAATGGCCCTTCACAACATATTTTTGGCGACTATAAATACATTTTCAAACATTAGTTTTAGGGAGTTTTTTCATTATCAAGTATCTTATTTTTGAATATTGAGTATTCTGAACTGAGAGACAAGTTTTCCTTAGCTTTGAAGAATTGAAACTTTCCATTTTTGAGAAATTGAAAGTGGGTCTTCTAGATTTTCCAATTTGGACCTTTGTAAAGACGAAATTGATCTTACCCAATTGATGGAAACACAATTTGGTAACGATTTCTATCTTTTTATGATGTCTAGCTAAAACCCCAATTCTTGGGGTGTGATTATGTGATTATGGGCTGATTTAGCTTATGGGCATTGCTAATTGTTAGTTTAAATGTTGTTTAGAAGTGATTTCAATTAGTAATTATGGTTAAAATTAAAGGATTGTAGTTGCAAATGCAGTTCTACCTTCGTGTTTTTGGCTTGCTCAAGAGAGAGGTTTTAAAACCAAGATTACTGGGTCGAACTCACCGAACCACTCGGCGGTTTGCCGAATCGCCCTTATTGCCTTTAATTTCATGCTAAATCTTGAGTTTGGTTCTATAACTTTCGGCGAGAAGCCTGAGATCACTGAGTGCACTGGGCGACTCGCCAAAAGTCCTTCTTGATTATCCTTTATGCGCCCCTAACCTCTAAATTTGCACTGTAACTTTCGGTGGGCTAGTACTTTCTCGCCGAATGATATCGGCGATTCACCGAAAGGCCCGTCCCATCGCCGACAAGCCATTTGTTTGAGAAATTTTTGAGCCAATCCTTTTGGCGAGCCCGATCTGGCTGACTAAAGTGATTTGGCGACTCGCCGACCGGTTTGGCGAGCCTGTCTGCAATCATTTTTCTATGCATTTTCTTGAACTGTTCCTAATTCTTTTCGATGTTTTTGCAGACATGGCTAGACCAAAAGTGGTCGGAAGAGACATGCCTCCCGTAAGCGGGCCAAGGGAATAAAGATTAACGAGGATGCAACTGCATCTAAGGCAAAAGCTACTAAGCTTCCCACATCAGGTGGGAAGGTAAAGGGCAAGGCACCTGCACCCGCGTCACCGGAGGCCAGCTTCGACAGTGACGGTATTTATTTCACTCACCTCACCACTTCTGAGAGTGAGGGTGAGCACCATGAGCATTAGGCTGCCACTTTTGAGCCTGAGGATGAACTACTAGCAGCCTAGAGAGCGGAGCTACGTTCAAAGAGGCTGAATGATCCATCTAGGATCAGGACATCCCAGGCCACTACTCCTTCTCCTGCTCCAGCAAAGGCCGTGGTCCTAGTACCACCTGTACATGGTCCTCCTCCTCGGTCTATGAATAGACTGAAGACTGAGGGATTGAGGACCATCATAAAGGAGAAGCGTCTGTCGACTGATGGTGTCATTGATAGGACAAAGACGCTGGAAAACATGAAGAAGTGGTTGGCCCTGTTGATATCAGACGGTACTCCCAAATGTCTTGAACTTGGAGCACCCATTGAGAAGAAGGACCTGAACATAACAGCAAGGTACTGGTTTGGCTTCATCAGCAGCACGATTATGTTGTCCCAGAACGAGTCAATTCTCCACCACACCAAGGCAGCTTGTCTGGATTGCTTTATTATGGGACCAGGCTAAACCTGGAGATGCTTATGGAACAAGAGATGGTCATGAGGGCCAAGCAGCGCCAAACTTCCCTTCCCTTTTCAGTTTTGATCATCGAGCTGTGCATGCAAGTTCGGGTTCCTAGAGAAGAGAAGAAAGATGTGGAAGTGATTCACACATCTTCTACCAACATCCGGAGGATTAATGCAGAGTACTTGAAAGATCCTGTGGATAAGAAGAAGGCAACCCCGGTAGATACATCCCCAGTTGTTGATCCTTAGACACTACCTGCAGTGGCAGCGTTGCCTACTCCTACCCCTGTGCCTTCAGGTACATTTAGTGTTGTTCCTTCTAATGCTCCAGTTCGTCTGCTGCTCCATTGCCTCCCAGATCTGGTACTACTGCTGTTGTTGCTGCTTCCCGGCCCCCTCTCACTCATGCTGCATTACTACGGATGGGGCAACTAGCCCATTCTGCTGATCGCCATGCTGCCAGACTTGAGGCCTCCATTCCGAGCATGATTCAGATAGCCCTAGCTGATGTTGTGACACATTTGAGTGCTACTATTGATGCCTTTGCGGCTAGGATAACGGTGTGCGAGCGTGGCCAAGGTGCTACCGAGGAGATGACAGATCTAAAGGCTATTATTATTGCGCTGAGGAGAGATGTGGACCAACTGAAGTCCATCGACATGTCTATGATTTTCTGGACGGTGAAGATTCTAGATATGCCTCCGGCTACCACCGGAGATGATGTTCGAGCTGAAGAGGTAGCTGATCCCGAGTCTGAGGCTGAGACTGATGAGGAGATGCTTGAGGTTGCTGAGGAGGCCTCTTACGGAGATTGATGAGGCCATGGTAGATGCAGTTGTGCATGCATCTTTGGAAGACATACCTTTGGCAGCCCCGGGTGGACCTACTATTGTTGAGGTGACTCCGGGCATTGATCCCCAAGATCAGAGTGTTACACCGGGCACTGATTCCCCGACAGATGAAGCGACTGCGTAGACAAGACTTCTCTTTACCTCTCTCTCTGTCATCTTTAGTTACTTTATGGATATTTTGTTTTTATTTGTATTTGAGGACAAATAGCTTTTTGTTTGTGGTGGGGTGAGGTATCTCCATACCTACCTCTTGTGATTAGTGATTTTTGTGTATATATTGGGTTTTGACACTGCTTTTGTGGATATTTGAGCTTGCAGCTCCTTATTTTATTTGGAAATGATTTTTAACCCTTTTTGAAAATTTTGTGCCACATCTTGATCGTGTTTGAATGTGGTTGTTCTTTTGCAAATTTGAGTATCGGTCTTGATCAATACCAATGACTTGAATAGTGCTCATATTCGAACAAAAATGAATGTGCGAATACGATGAGACCAAATGAAGTTGCATAGACAATATGTGAACTTTTTGCATCTCGTTGTGACTAGACAGTTATCAAATTGAGTCTCTTGTAATGATTATTGCACACTAGCGAAAGTGTGGAGTCTTGTTTGACATTAGTGCCAATGCCTTGTGTGATGAGCTTACCGTGAACCATGTGTGATGACACCTAGAATTTGCCCCGTTGGTTCGGTTGACCAAGTGATGTGAGCTCTTGAAATGATCCTAGGCAACAATATTAAAGAGTGAAACAATTTGACATTATACCTTTTTTGTGGCCTACCTTGTGAGTGTGTGAACTTTGTTTGAGCCTTTACCCTTTTTTCTTGGAAGAAACTTGATGCAATTGTGACATTTTCTTTATCCATTACCCATAATCCTCATGATTTGTGGTTTGTTTGAATAGCTAACTTAGGCCAAAAGCCTAAGTTGGGAGTGTGGTGAAAAGAGAAGGTGAATCAAGAAGTGCAAAGAAGTCCCATTTGACCTATGGTTTTGAGAAATATGGAACCCCACCATACAAAAAAAAATAGAGAGAAAAAAAGAATGAAAAAGTTTGAAATAAAGTTGTGAAAATGCAAAAGAAATGGGGTGATCAATAATCCTTGGAAAGTGAATAATGGGGTGACTTTTGAGCATGAATGAGAATGATGAAGAAAATGGAGGAAAGTGTTGTTCATACCACATTTCATAAGGATAGAAGCCACTGAGCCTCAATGACCATACCTTTACACTCAGCCTCGTTACAAGCCTTGAAAATATATTTTTGATCTTGAGTGAGATGAAACAAGTGTTGATTGGAAAATAAGGGCAAACCTATGGGTGAAATCATGCATTGTGTTCATCTTTGTGAGTGTGAGTGTTGTATCTGATTCCAGAGCTTTAAATTGTTGAACCATTGTGTGTGAATATGGAATCATTCTTTATGTGAGGCATTTGAGTACCTTTGTTGAGCTTGAACTTGCATTTGAAGCAAGTATTGTGAACTTGAGAATCTTTGATAATGGTGAGTCACAACTTGAATCTTTGAGTGCACAATTGATCCTTGCATGAGTAAGTTGAGTCCTTTTGTGTGCATTCATGATTGTGTCTTGTGTAGCACTGTTTGAGACATCCTTTTTGAACTGTTGAACTTGAGGACAAGCAAAAGTTTAAGTTTGGAGGTGTTGATGAGTCCACGATTTAGACTCATTTAGGGCTTTATTTGGATAAATTTTATGTCCTCAAATGCTTGTTTTGTGCCAATAATTGATGTAAAATCCTTGATTTCCAGGTATATGGATTGAAGAACGAAGCATGGACACTCTTGTGCAAAAAGGAACAAAACAGCTGAAAGAACAAAGAAAAAAAGGCCTGGTGATCGGCAAATTGCCGAATGGCCACTATCTCGCCTAAAGTTCCATAGTGCAAAGCCCTGAAGGACAAAATCAATTTGACGAGAGAAAGAAGCAATCGGTGTGTCGCCGAGTGGTTCCGCGAATCAATGTTAGATCGCCCAAAGTTACAAAACTTGAGGATGCTGAAGGCCAAAGCAAAAAGGCGATGAAACTGACCAAAGGGTGGATCGCCGAGTTGATCGGCGGGCCCGACTTACTGCGCCGAATGGCCCTTCATTACAAATTTTTGGCGACTATAAATACATTTTCAAACATTAGTTTTAGGGAGTTTTTTCATTAGCAAGTATCTTATTTTTGAATATTGAGTATTCTGAACTGAGAGACAAGTTTTCCTTAGCTTTGAAGAATTGAAACTTTCCATTTTTGAGAAATTGAAAGTCGGTCTTCTAGATTCTTCAATTTGGACCTTTGTACAGACGAAATTAATCTTACCCAGTTGATGGAAACACAATTTGATAACAATTTCTATATTTTTATGATGTCTAGCTAAAACCCCAATTCTTGGGGTGTGATTATAGGTTGATTTAACTTATGGGTATTGCTAATTTTTAGTTTAAATGTTGTTTAGAAGTGATTTCAACCAGTAATTGTGGTTAAAATTAAAGGATTGTAGTTGCAAATGCAGTTCTACCTTCGTATTTTTGTCTTGCTTGAGAGAGAGGTTTTAAAACCAATATTACTGAATTAATGGTCTGTGGGTATTTGGTTGTCATGGGTTTAGCTCGAGAGAGTTAATCCTAAACCCTTTTCCACATATTTAGCTCGAGAGAGTGAATGGACTAAAGCGTAGGATGTTCTTATTCGCATGTTTGTCGATGTTTTTGAGAAATAGAATTGAT
>NW_006239266.1:177930-232612 GCF_000226075.1 Solanum tuberosum | reverse complement strand
ACAACCATCATGTAAGAGCTATTGTGATGATACAACGTTTTGCCTCACGCTGCCAAGGACGTCTTATACCTTGCTAGGGGTATAAAACTTGAACTACTAAGTGGATCCACTAGTCTATGCTAAAAAGCACTAAGGAATCGTCTAAAAAGTATGACCCTTTTCTACCCATGATGGCTATATGGTTAATGGGGGCTGGGAGTTGTCTGAACTCTCCCCTATATTGGTGCTCAATAGTACTCCCAAAATATGATATTAGCTCTTATGTTTAAAGACATACTTTTTTCTCTGATTTGAGATAGTTGATCAAAACTTAGCTTAAGGGCTATCTTGGAAATCAAAATTTCTATCTTGCTTAAAGTTTCCCCTCTTGCTTCATTTAGAAAGCGATTACTCTTTTTTGAAAACTAGCCCAAAGGCTCTTTGGAAATCGAGGTTTCCTTTCTTGTCTAAATGTGAAAACATTTTAAACTCTTTGGGAATACATAGTCTCCATATACTTTTAAAGAAATGAACTTTAAATCTTTACTCCTTACTGTTTACTCAACTTGAACTTCAAGTCTTAACATAAAGTTAAAACATTTGGAAAACTCTAAGAACTTCTCTTGACTTGACTCTTACTTCTCTCGAGTTTGATCTTAACTTTCCTTGAATTGGATTATGGATTCAAGGTTCATAATCTCATGTTATGGATGATTTTATAATCTTTAGACGTACCTTAGAGTATAGAAATCGACTAGAAAACATAGGTACGTTACTAAGGAACTAGTACGGAAAGATGGGGGGAAAATGGGAAGAACTGGTGTACCTGGCGCTCTGAAAGGCGCGGAGCGCCAGCCCTAAAACTTTAGAGGGTTGGGGTGGGGCACATTGGCTGTTGAGGCGCCCCTGAGCCCAAACTTCAGATGCCCCTTCTTGGGGATCTAAGAGGAACAACGCCCCAAGCCCCTGCCCAGGTGCACTCCAACTTCTCTCCTTCGTTTTTCAACTCTAAACCCTTTCTTTTCACTTGGTTCTTTCCTGAAACACTTAGAATCAACTATACCATCAATATATGCAAGATTTTATTTGAATTCACACCTAAAATCATGAATTTGGATCAACAATTTCAACGAATCAAGAACTCAATAAAACTACAACCAAACCCATCAAGAACTCAATTTCTAAAACCACAAGAACATAAATTCGCTGAAATAAGTCATGATTGGCGTGTGGGTGAACTAACCCAACGCTATGTGATCTCACGTACCTCGTAGGGATTACCCCTTGACGAAATCCACGATCTTAGCTTCGAGAATTTGACGATTCTTGCTTCTCCTCCTCTCTACTCTTCTTCTTTTCTCTTCTCTAAAACCCTAACTCAATATTGTAAAAGCGTAAGCTGAATCCTATCAGTTTAGACCCCGATTAACTACCAAAAAACGAAATTAACTCATGGGGTATGGAAAAGACCATAATGCCCTTCTAAATTTCGAATTGGAGTTTCCTTATTTGAACAGCCCAACTTCAAATGGGCATACCTCAGTCATACGAACTCAAAATTGTGTAAACTCAGCGGCGTTGGAAAGATTATTACAGGATATTTCCTACGATATCTGGAAGAACACCTAAATAATCTTGAGCTAGGAGTTATGGTCGTTTAAAGTTGACCAAAAACTCAAACTAAACATAACTTAACAAATTTTCCAGATTTTCATTCTATCCAAAAACAACTCTTTCTAATTCTGGCTCTTTCTAGTTCTTTCAAATGGTGAGGTGTTACAATATCTCTCCTTTGGGAACATTTGTCATCGAATGAGATTACTCTTAATAGGCTAAGGGTGTAACATTTAACATTCAGCTCAAACACTCAACAAGCAATGCAATTACAACATGCTAACTTATAAATTAAATAGTATTAAGAAGAGAATTAGTACCTTGGTCTGGAATTCCTCCGGGCTCAAAGAGATGTAGATATTTCTTCTCCATATCTTCCTCTGCTTCCCAAGTAGCTTCCTCAACAAACTGGTTCCTCCAAAGGACTTTAACTGATGCTACTTCCTTTGTCCTCAACTTATGGACTTAGCGATCTAGAATCTGAACTGGAATATCTTCATAGGACAAACTATTCTTGATAACTCATAAGCTACATTGACAATCCTCTTGGATATTCTGTAAGGGGCAATATACCAGGGACTAAGCTTCCCTTTCTTACCAAATCTCATGACACCCTTCATGGGTGAAACTTTCAAGTATACCAAATCATCTACTTCAAACTCTAATTCCCTTCTCCTAATATCAGTGTAGGATTTCTGAAGACTCTGCGCCGTTTTCACCTCTCTTGAATGACTTTCACTTTCTCCATAGCTTGATGAACTAAGTCTGGTCCTATCAACCCTGCTTCACCAACTTCAAACCATTCAATAGGAGATCTGCATCTTCTTCCATAAAGAGCTTCATAAGGAGCCATCTGGATGCTAGAGTGGTAATTATTGTTGTAAGCGAACTCAATGAGAGGTAGGTGATCATCCCAATTTCCCTTGAAATCAATCACAAAATCCCTCAACATATCCTCTAAGGTCTGAATAGTGCGCTCTTTTTGACTATCTGTCTGAGTATTGAAAGCAGTACTTAAGTTCACCTTTGAACCCAAGCCTTTCTGAAAAGATTTCCAGAACTGTGCAGTAAATTGAGCACCTCTATCTGATATAATCGATACCGGATCCCCATGAAGTCTTACTACCTCTTGAATGTACAACTTGGCATAGTCCTTTGCTGTATGGGTAGTCTTTACCGGCAAAAAGTGGGTTGATTTGGTCATTTGATCCACAATCACCCAAATAAAATCATGCTACCTGCGAGAACTTGGTAAACCTGTGATGAAGTCCATATTGATCATCTCCTACTTCCATTCCGAAAGTTCTATATTTGGAGCCATACCACCCGGCCTTTGATGCTCTACTTTAACTTGTTGGCAATTCGAACACTTAGCAATAAACTTTGCAATGCCCTTCTTCATACTACTCCACCAATAAACTTCTCTCAAGTCTCGATACATTTTTGTGGAACCTGGATGGATAGAATACCTAGAGCTGTGAACTTCCTCCATGATCCTCTCTTGGAGTTCATTCACCCTTGGTACACACAACCTACATTGATACCTCAATACGCCATCTCCCCCTTGTTCAAATGCCAACATTTTTGCTTATGAGAATTTGCCTTCAATTCAAGCAAAATAGGGTCTTGGTTTTGCTTTTCTTTTACTTTTGACACTAATGATGATTCAACCCAATTCATCACCACTACTCCTCCTTCTGTGGAATCCATCAATCAAACTCCCAATTGGGAAAGTCTATTCGCCTCTCTTGCTATCTCTTTCTTATCTTCTTCAAAATGGGAGGTACTACCCAGAGACAACCTGCTCAAGGCATCAGCAACAACATTAGCCTTACCTGGGTGATAAAAAATACTCGTGTCATAATCCTTTAGTAATTCTAAACACCTCATTTGTCTTAGATTAAGCTCTTTATGAGTAAACACATACTGAAGACTCTTGTGATCGGTAAACACATCCACATGAACACCATAAAGATAATGGCGCCATATTTTCAAAGCAAATACTACGGCAGCCAATTCTTGATCATGGATGGGGTAATTCTTCTCATGAATTTTCAACTGTCTGGAGGCATAAGCTATAACCTTGTCATTCTGCATCAACACATAACCCAAACCAACTCTAGACGCATCACAAAAAACAACAAAGCCTTGCGTGCCTTCTGGTAAGGTCAATACGTGGGGGAGTAGTCAACCTCTTTTTCAATTCTGAAAAGCTTTTCTCACAAGCTTCAGACCATTGAAACTTCACTGTTTTCTGAGTCAACTTGGTCAAAGGAGATGAAATAGATGAGAACCCCTCTACGAACCTTCTATAATAGCCAGCCAAACCCAAGAAACTCCTAATGTCAGTTTTAGATGTGGGTTTAGGCCAATTCTGCACTACCTCTATTTTCTGAGTATCAACTTTAATTCCCTCTCCAGACACAATGTGGCCTACAAATGCCATAGACTCAAGCCAAAACTCACACTTAGAGAACTTGGCATACAACTCTCTATCCTTTAGAGTTTGGACAACTATTATGAGATGGCTCGCATGATCTTCCTCATTCCTTGAATAAATTAGTATGTCATCAATGAAGATGATAACAAATATATCTAAATAAGTTTTGAATACTCTATCAATAAGGTACATGAATGTTGTAGGCGCATTGGTCAAACCAAAGGACATAATTAAGAACTCATAATGACCATAACAAGTCCAGAATGTTATCTTTGGAATATCACATTCCCCTACTCTCAACTGATGGTAGCATGATCTAAGGTCTATCTTAGAGAAACAAGTAGCACCCTGAAGCTGATCGAAAAGATCATCAATTCTCGAAAGAGGATACTTATTCTTGATAGTAACCTTGTTCAACTGACAGTAATCTATACATATCCTAAGGGAACCATATTTCTTCCTCACAAATAAGACTGAAGCGCCCCAAGGTGAGATACTTGGGTCGAATAAAGCGAGATCTTTCAACTGTTCTTTTAGCTCTTTCAACTCTGCTGGTGCCATTCTATATGGAAGAATAGATATAGGATAAGTATATGGGAGAATGTCTATATCAAAGTCTATTTCTCTCTTAGGAGAGACTCCGAGAAGATCATCTGGAAAGACTTCTGGAAACTCTTTTACTACAGAAACTGACTGAATATGAGGTATCTCAACACTAGAGTCATTAACTCGGACTAAGTGATAGACACACCCCTTGAAAACTAACTTTCTTGCCTTAAGGTACGAAATGAAACGACCCTTAGGCACTGCTGAACTACTTTTCCTCTCTAATACTGGCTCATTTGAAAACTGAAACTTGACAACTCGAGTTTTACAATAAATTGAGGCATAACAGGCATGAAGTTAGTCCATACCAAAAATGACATCAAAATTTACCATGTTCAACTCAACTAAATCAACCATGGTACTCTTATGATTGACGAAAATGGGACAATCACGATAGACTCTCTCTGCTAGAATAGACTCACCAATAGGTGTAGAAACACTGAAGGGTTCACTAAGTTGCTCAGGAATAACATTATAATTCATCGCAACATACAGAGTTACAATGGATAAACTTGCTCATGGATCTAGCAAAGCATAAACATTAAAGTTAAAGACTTGGATCATACCAGTGACAACATCTGGTGAATCCTCTTGCTCTTGGCGACTAGTGATAGTATATAGGCGGTTTGCTCCTTTGCCAGTACTTGAAGTAGCTCCTCTAGGTGAAGCCCTGTCTGGTGGAGCAACTGAAGAAGACTGGGCTCTATTGCCCCCATTACCGTTACCCTGCTTGTTCTTTGGAAACACTCACATAAAATGACCATTCTGGCACACTTCAAAAACAACCAGTGGAGCCATCACGACACTTTCCTGAGTGGTTCCTACCATACTTAGCACATGCATGAGGCTTACTACCTCCTTATGCCATACTACCTTGAGAATAGACAGGTTTAGCTCTGAAATTCTGACTATTGTACTCACATTTGTTCTTTGGTGCAGGTGCACTAGCAGATGATAGAGCAGGTCCCTTCTGCTTCGGTTGGAAAGATGATCAGTTGGCATTACTCTTCTGCTGACCGGACTCATTCCCTGTCTTATCTCTCTTATTCTTAAACTCTTATTTATCCCTTAGCTTGTCCTCTTCAACATATTGCACATGGATCTTTAACCTTGCTATAACCATGTCTCCTATCAGCATAGTTGTCTTGCCTTCCTTGCTTGCCAGGCGAGACAACCCAACAACAAATAAACTCATTCTGCTCCTCATGTACGTAACTATCTCCGGAGCATACCGGGAAAGTTGTGTGAACCTCAGACTATACTCACGCACACTTAAAGAATCTTGCTTAAGTGTGAGGAACTCTCGTACCTTAGCCTCTCTCAGTTCTCGGGGAAAAGAACATCCCAAGAAAGTCTCCTCAAAACAAGCCCAACTCATATGTGGTGCTTCTTCAACTCAGTTCTTCTTCCATTGGTCGAACCATATCCTAGCGACACCCTTCATTTGGTATGCAGCTAGTTCCACCCTCTCAGTATCACCAACATGCATGATTTCGAAAACCTTCTAGAGCTCCTTAACAAAGTTCTCTGGATCTTCAGTAACACTTGAACATGTGAAGCTTGGAGGACTTATCCTTAAGAACTCGCGGATCCTCGAAGTATCATCCACTTCCAGATGATTTCCTCTCTGTTGTCCAGCTTGATTTGTCACAACTTGGCTCAACATCCGAATGTCCTCATGGAACTCAACATTGGTGACATTTTCTTGGGGTTGCATTTCTAGTGCATTAGGTACCCCTTGTTCCTGTGGTTCAACATTTCTTCTAGCCGGACGACCTCTAACTATTCTTCGTGGAGGCATGATCTAAGGACACGCTCAAGTACGAGTTAGAAATAAACTTTTATAGAGATACACTTTATCGCACGAAATGAGTATGAAAGAAGTGACAGTTTCCTAAGTGTTGCAGCCTAATAATTATAGATGTGGCGCGTTTCATACCGATTACTAGGACTCTACAGACATGGCTTCATAGACTCCCTAGGACTCTTGAACTTTGTGCTCTAATACCAAGTTTGTCACGCCCCGAGCCTACACCCTGGGAGGGACTGACACTCGAGAACCATTGTTGGCCCCAAGCGAACCCTTAGCCTGGCTTACTTACTCAGCGGAAGACTTAAATACAAGAAATAGTCCCAAAGGATAACTCATGCAAATGTCTTTAAGAAATATTAAACTTAGCCAAAATGGCAACTCAAGTCTCAACCATTAGAATAGGAAATAGAAAAATCAAGAACTAACATATGATTGTTTATGAAGCCTCTTAAACAACTGAGATGGATGTCGGGACAAGACCTACGACATCCTAATGAAACTAAAACTACTAAAAGAAATAAAAGGGATCCTCCAAAAGCAAGGAGGCTCACCAACAAGTTTGGAGCTCAACTAGAATCGACGATGCGCTTGATGCTGATCCTGGTTACCTGTATCTACATCATTAAAAGATGTAGGCCAAATGGCATCAGTACATTGAATGTACGAGTATGCGAGGAGAATTCTAAAACAAGACATAAGCTTGAAAGGAATGAAAGAACTTACCTGGCTCAACTCAACTCAACTTAACTGAACTCTTTTCAATATAAAACAGTATAAAACAAGTGCAATATAAAGAAAATCTTTTTAAAGCATGCATGTCAACTCTATGTATTTGGAAATACAATAATACTCTGTGTGTATTGAAAGATACAATATAACTCTGAAATGTATGTAAAAATACAATTAAAGTGTATATATAAGAATAAAAATACTTTGGTGGGAATTTCTCTAACCAACAACCATCACGTAAGAGTTATTGTGATGATACAACGTGAGGCTATCACGCTACCAGGGCCATCCTATACCTTGTCGAGGGTATAGAACCTGACTACAAAGTGGATCTACTAGTCTATGCTAAAAAGCACTAAGGAATCATCTAAAAAGTATGACCCTTTTCTACCCATGATGGCTATATGGTTTATGGGAGCTGGGAGTTGTTTGAACTCTCCCCTATATCGGTGATCAATAGTACTCCCAAAATATGATATTAGCTCTTATGTTTAAAAATATACTTCTTTCTCTGATTTGAGATAATTGATCAAAACTTAGCTTAAGGGCTATCTTGGAAATCAAAGTTTCCTCTCTTGCTTAATTGTGAAAGCGTTTACTCTTTTCTGAAAACTAGCTCAAAGGCTCTTTGAATATCAAGGTTTCCTTACTTATTTAAATGCGAAAATATTTTAAACTTTTTGGAAATATATAGTCCCCATATACTTTTGAAGAAATGAACTTCAATATTTACTTCTTACTCTTTACTCAACTTGAACTTCAAGTCTTAACACAAAGTTAAAACATTTGGAAAACTTTATGAACTTTTCTTGACTTGACTCTTACTTCTCTTGACTTTGATCTTAAATTTTCTTGAATTAGATTATGGATTCGACATTCATAATCTCACGTTATGGATGATTTCATGATGTTTAGACGTACCTTAGAGTATAGAAATCGACTAGAAAACATAGGTGCATTGCTAAGGAACTAGTACGAAAAGAAGGGGGAAAAATGGGAAGAACTGGCGTCCCTGGCGCTCTGAGAGGCGCGGGGCGCTAGCCTTAAAACTTCAGAGGGCTAGGGTGGGGCGCACTGGCTGGCGCGACGCCCTAGAGCCCAAACTTCAGATGCCCCTTCTTGGGGATCTGAAAGGGGCAGCGCCCCAGGCCCCTGCCCAGGTGCACTCCGACTTTTCTCCTTCGTGTTTCAAATCTAAACCCTCTATTTTCACTTGGTTCTTTCCCCAAACAGTTAGAATTAACTATACCATCAATATATGCAAGATTTTATTCGAATTCACACTTAAAATCATGAATTTGGATCAACAACTCCTCAATAATTTCAATGAATCAAGAACTCAATAGAGCTTCAACAAAACCCATCAAGAACTCAATTTATAAAACCTTCAAGAAAATAAATTCGCTAAAATAAGTCACGATTGGCACATGGGTTAACTAACCCACTGCTATGTGATCACATATACCTCGTAGGGGTTACCCCTTGATGAAATCCACGATTTTAGCTTCAAACATTTCAGGATTCTTGCTTCTCTTCTTTTTTTCTCTTCTCTAAAACCCTAACTCAATATTGTAAAAGTGTAAATTGAATCTTTAAGTGCACAATTGATCCTTGCATGAGTAAGTTTAGTCCTTTTGTGTGCATTCATGATTGTGTCTTGTGTAGCACTGTTTGAGACATCCTTTTTGAACTGTTGAACTTGAGGACAAGCAAAGTTTAAGTTTGGAGGTGTTGATGAGTCCACGATTTGGACTCATTTAGGGCTTTATTTGGATAAATTTTATGTCCTCAAATGCTTGTTTTGTGCCAATAATTGATGTAAAATCCTTGATTTCCAGGTATATGGATTGAAGAACGAAGCATGGACACTATTGTGCAAAAAGGAACAAAACAGCTGAAAGAACGAAGAAAAGAAGGCCCAGTGATCGGCAAGTTGCCGAATGGCCACTATCTCGCCTAAAGTTCCATAGTGCCAAGCCCTGAAGGAGAAAATAAATTTGGCAAGAGAAAGGAGCAGTCGGTGTGTCGCCGAGTGGTTCCGCGAATCAGTGTTAGATCACCCAAAGTTACAAAACTTGAGGATGCTGAAGGCCAAAGCAAAAAGGCGATGGAACTGACCAAAAGGTGGATCGCCGAGTTGATCGGCGAGCCCGACTTACTGCGCCGAATGGCCCTTCACAACATATTTTTGGCGATTATAAATACATTTTCAAACATTAGTTTTAGGGAGGTTTTTCATTATCAAGTATCTTATTTTTAAGTATTCTAAACTGAGAGACAAGTTTTCCTTAGCTTTGAAGAATTTAAACATTCCATTTTTGAGAAATTGAAAGTGGGTTTTCTAGATTCTTCAACTTGGACCTTTGTAAAGATGAAATTAATCTTACCTAGTTGATGGAAACACAATTTGTTAACGATTTCTATCATTTTATGATGTCTAGCTAAAACCCCAATTCTTGGGTGTGATTATGGGTTGATTTAGCTTATGGGTATTGCTAATTTTTAGTTTAAATGTTGTTTAGAAGCGATTTCAATTAGTAATTGTGGTTAAAATTAAAGGATTGTAGTTGCAAATGCAGTTCTACCTTCGTATTTTTGTCTTGCTTGAGAGAGGTTTTAAAACCAATATTACTGAATTGATGGTCTGTGGGTATTGGGTTGTCATGGGTTTAGCTCGAGAGAGTTAATCCTAAACCTTTTTCCACATATTCAGCTCGAGAGAGTGAATGGACTAAAGCGTATGTTGTTCTTATTTGCTTGCATGTTGGTGTTCGAGAGAAACTAACTTGATTCGAGGTAAATTGTTCGAGAGAAAGTTTATCCCCACTAAAGTCTAGCTTATTCACTGATTTACATCTATTTACTAACAGTTGCAATTACCCATTTGTTTAGATTAGCCTATAATCGAATCACATCCCAAGAACCAGTCTCAATATTTGTTAAGTCGTATTATTTACTACTGTTGTAGTTGATAATTGAAACCAAAACCCCCTTGTTATTTGACACTCGTGTCACCCCCTTAATTTGAATTATGGTTTTATTCGATAATATCTATTCCTATGATTGACTTGAACATATTCGTACTTTACTATTGAATATTAAATACGTTCCACTCCCTGTAGGATTCGACCCCAACTCATTTAGTTGGATTATATACTGACTAACGATCGTTGACTCTTAGAACTATATTAAGTGTCTTTGATAACGTTATTCAATCAACTACTCAGTGGATCCACTAGTCTATGCTAAAAAGTACTAAGGAATCATCTAAAAAGTATGACCCTTTTCTACCCATGATGGTTATATGGTTTATGGGGGCTGGGAGTTGTCTGAACTCTCCCTTATATCGGTGCTCCATAGTACTCCCAAAATATGCTATTAGCTCTTATGTTTAAAAACATACTTCTTTCTCTGATTTGAGATAGTTGGTCAAAACTTAGCTTAAGGGCTTTCTTGGAAATCAAAGTTTCTATCTTGCTTAATTGTGAAAGCGTTTACTCTTTTCAAAAAACTAGCTCAAAGGCTCTTTGGAAATCAAGGTTTCCTTTTTTTAATGCGAAAACATTTTTAACTCTTTGGGAATACATAGTCTCTATATAATTTTAAAGAAATGAACTTTAATCTTTACTCCTTACTGTTTACTCAACTTGAACTTCAAGTCTTAACACAAAGTTAAAACATTTGGAAAACTCTAAGAACTTCTCTTGACTTGACTCTTACTTCTCTAGACTTTGATCTTAACTTTCCTTGAATTAGATTATGGATTAAAGGTTCATAATCTCATGTTATGGATGATTTTATAATATTTAGACGTACCTTATAGTATTGAAATCGACTAGAAAACATAGGTACGTTGCTATGGAACTAGTACGGAAAGATGGGGAAAAATGGGAAGAACTGGCGTACCTGGCGCTCTGAGAGGCGCGGGGTGCCAGCCCTAAAACTTTAGAGGACTAGGGTGGGGCGCATTGGCTGGCAGGGCGCCGGGCGCCCCTGAGCCCAAACTTCAGATGCCCCTTCTTGGGGATCTGAGAGGAACAGCGCCCCAGGCCCCTGCCCAGGTGCACTCCCACTTCTCTCTTTCGTTTTTCAACTCTAAATCCTTTATTTTCACTTGGTTCTTTCCCCAAACACTTAGAATCAACTATACCATCAATGTATGCAAGATTCTATTTGAATTTACACCTAAAATCATGAATTTGGATCAACAACTCCTCAACAATTTCAGCGAATCAAGAACTCAATAGAACCTCAACAAAACCCATCAAGAACTCAATTTATAAAACCACAAAAACATAAATTCACTGAAATAAGTCATGATTGGCATGTGGGTGAACTAACCCAATGCTATGTGATCTCACATACCTCGTAGGGATTACCCCTTGATGAAATCCACGATCTTAGCTTTGAGAATTTGACGATTCTTGCTTCTCCTCCTCTCTTATCTTCTTCTTTTCTCTTCTCTAAAACCCTAACTCAATATTGTAAAAGCGTAAGCTGAATCCTATCAGTTTAGACCCCAATTAACTACCAAAAAACGAAATTAACTCATGGGGTATGGAAAAGACCATAATGCCCTTCTAAATTCCGGCATAGAGTTTCCTTATTTGAATATCCCAACTTCAAATGGGCATATCTCAGTCATACGAACTCAGAATTGAGTAAACTCAGCGGCGTTGGAAAGATTATTACAAGATATTTCCTACGATATCTGGAAGAACACCTAAATAATCTTGAAATAGGAGTTTTGGTCATTTAAAGTTGACCAAAAACTCAAACTGAACATAACTTAACAAATTTTCCAGATTTTCATTCTTTCCGAAAACAACTCTTTCTAATTCTAGCTCTTTCTAGTTCTTTCAAATGGTGAGGTGTTACAACATATATCTACACCCATATATATGAAGCAAGAGCTTCAAAAATTCAACCAACACTCTCCGGGGTAAGCCTGGATCTTGGAGAATGAAAGAGGGCCAGAAGACAAAAAAAAAAGGATATTTTATGCTGATTTGACCACCAAAAAATTATTCATAATCCTCTAAAAAGTGAATTAGACAGAAAAGGGTTCAACTTTTTTTTTTTGAATAAACTATCTTTTTCTATGCTTTTTAATTAATCTCTTTCTTTCGGTTGCTTATAAGCTGAGGTTCAAGAGACTGTCAACTAATTTTTTTCTTATTCATATAGCTATCTGTAAGGAAATGATTCCAAGGAAGTTGGATTAACACATTAAATTTTTGTATTTGCATCAGTATTTTTTTCATGTTATTCACATAAAAGTCCACCATTTTCAATTATCCATTCAATCTATGATTACAAAAGTTACAAATGAGAAGCCTAACAGCTATCAAGTTGCTCTAAAATTGATAATTTAAGCATTCTTCTCAGATGTACATGTTGTAGTATCTAGATATAATACCAAAATCAGAAAATAAAGACAAATATGATTTAGAACTTTCTAGGTCTACATATTCTAATAATATGTCTTCACACACCATATAGATTCTACACCTTCTGATTATTAATCAACTTCTTTTATAAATAAAATAAAATTGGGGTTTCGACATCAAAAACTGATTTATTTGATAACTGGAGAAATTTTGAAATGATTAAGTTAATTTCAAGTTATTACAGTGTTTCTTATGTATGCTTTAGCTCTAATTCTAGCAGTATACCTATACAAATATGTTATGTTTGCCATATCAGACTTTTATACACTGGAATGGACAACAATGGAAAAAAGAAAGAAAAACTGAAAGGCCATAGAACAATAGTGCACAGTACATTGAAAAATTGTGTATTGACGCACAATAGTGTAATCCATTTTGTTTCAATTTGTTTGTCTAATCTGCAGTTTCAACCAACAAAGCAGCTCAGGGAACAAATAGTAGATGTAAGTATCAACAATGTAATTGGAGAAAGTACTGCTCAATTTATATATAACTACTCCATTAAAAAGGATTTGGAGGTGTCACTCAAGACAATAATTAACTCCCTCATCTCACAAAGAAATCAAGAAGTCAGATACTTACATATCAATAAGTAGTGGTAAACTGACAAATCAATTACTTTTAATAGCTAGAAAATGGTTTATTCAGTTATGAAACTTTTAATAGAATGATAAGCTAAACAATATAAAAAGAAAAAGCTTGAAACTTATTATAATAGCATATGAAGAGACCATGATAAATGTCTACAAAAACTTACACATTTTTGAATGCCCCAGGGACATTGTACTTGAGATGAAATATTAAAAGCCAATATCTTTCATGCATATTTGATTTGCTTGATTCCAAAGATAACTCAAGATCCTCTTGTTGTCTTCTAACACACAAGAACCAAGGAAAAAAAATTGATAAGTCAATATCAATGAAAAATAATATCATGGATAAACTCTTCCCAAAAAAAAAAAGGAGTAATAAAAGAATCTACGAGACATTCGAAAGAAACAATATAACAAAAGAAAGTACTTGTAAGTAAATGATGACTGATAAAAGGCTTGAAGAAGCTATTAATTTTCAATTGCATTCTTCAATTTCTCTGGTTCGAGAATAAGAGTTAATGAAATTGAAAGGAAGAAAATTAATCTGGCAGAACATCAAAGACAACATTAAGGCAACAATAACAGTAGAAGACATGAATTTAACTAATAAAATTGGCAATTCTGAACATTACCCGTAGAAGATTGCGAAAATATTGAGAGAAAAAACTAATTTGATTTTGCAGTACCAGATGAAAAATCAAAGACAACGTAGAAGAGAGTTGGGTAGTACGAGCTATGAATTTAAGTTATGAAATTGAAAATTTCAATCTTTTCTGAAAGAAGATTAGGGTAACTATTGAGGCAAAAGGTGACCTAAGAATGCTCCATTCTTGGAATCTAAGTTTAGAGCAAATATATGAAGATGAAGTTAATGAGTAGGCCCTTGAATTTAAGTTTGGATGAAAGAAAATTCTAGACACTTGGGAGGAGTCTTCTGGAAATTCTCCATTGTTGGAAAAAAAAATGAAACGATGGAATCTTCTGAAAAGGATGAGGAAAAGCTAATTACTCCATTTCTTTTGTCTTTAAGCAAATTGACAGATTTTCCCTTGGTCGTTCTTTTGTGGCGTTTCTATATAGTAGAAATAAATAAATAGAATAGAAAAATATCAAATTTTGGTCCGGCAACTTCAAATTTAAATCAAACTTATGTTAGTTCACATATTTAGATTAATATAGTTGAAATCAAATAAAGTGCAAACTTGACTATATTTTAATGAAGAACTATTCTTTTATAATTTAGTAAACATTTATAATTTACTTTAAATGCAAATATATCATCCTATTTATTTTATCTGTAAAGTTACTTTTTAACATCTTTTAAAATATATTTTTAAGAAATATTGAAATTTACTTTATTTATTTTTTAATTCAAATCTAATATATTGTTAATTTTATCACATTTTTTTCTTTTCATGTATATTAATAAGAGTCAAAACAAAGGTAAAAATAATTAATTATATTTTTAAATAATGGTTTCTTATATTAAAGTAGGATTTTTTAGTGAGCATAATGAATAGAAAAAATATGAAGAATTAAATTAAAGTAATAGTAAAATAGAGTAATTATTAGATATCACAATAACTCATAAAATAAAAGAAAGTGAAGTAATAACAAAATAAATAAATAGTAATAACAATAAATGAATATGTTTCTAGAACCATTTAGTTTTTTTGTTATCATTCTTAAAAGATTTTTGTAAGCCTGAAATTACATTTGTACCATTGATCATCATTCACTTTATATATCGAAAGATGTTTCTAGAATTATTTATTTTTCTTGCTATCTTTTTAAATAGATATTTTTTGGCAATAAGATGTGAACATTACCATACAACCAAATCAACTCAGAAGTTTTTATAATCTAAGAGCATCTAGTGATCTGAATCCCCTTCTGGGAAGATTATTCAGCAAACTAGGTCTCCAATGCACTTGTTAAAAAGAAAGCAAACAAAACCTATATTAATTGCAAATTCTTTGTATCAAAACTTGGAACCTTCTAGCTTTTCGAGATCCTATGAACATGCTCACTTTTTCTCTCATTTCTTTTTTTATTTGTGTCGTTATAAACCTTGTATCTACGTTCAAACTCATGTACACTCTCCAAATCCTTGCTTTCCATGCATAATAGATCAAGGCACCACATATTGCAGCTATTAGTTCCTTGAGAAACTGTATCCATTGTCTATTCTTGATCCATCGCATACATCCCTCTACATTTTTTGTTGGGATTGGAATGCAGACCATCTACTCAGTGCTCTCGGAACCTCAACGATCTAAGTGTACTCTACAAAAAGATGTTGGTTCTCTAGCGTAGCCATTGCACACAAACAGCAGTTAGTATCTCCTCCAACTAGAATCTATAACCTCATCATTCTCTCCTTCGTGAGCAACTTGTTTAGGTATGCTAGCCACATAATCACCCTTTCTCTAGGTAGCATAGTAGAACTCCAAATTAAATTTGCTTCCCTCAGTCTAGTCATTGGTCCAAACATATCAATATAGCTACTAGACACTAAATAGATATCATTATTCGTTAATCTATATATACCTCTTCTATACCAATATACCATTTTCTCCTTCAATCCATTCAATTTTTTTCAACTGTTGTCCTGGGTGGGCAATGCTCCTAGATATTCCTACATATTCTCATATATATCCCATTTTATTCTTAACATATCTTTCTTTGTTACCCGTTGCCATAATAGTTTCCCAATGTATGTTACATTCCAATTTTCACATCCTTTAATGTTCAACCCACCAAACTTCTTTGGCATACAAACTCTTGCCTATGCAACTAAGGAGACGTTCCTTTGTCCTTCAGATTTTCCCCATCGATAATCTCTGCATTTTCTATCAATCTCTTTGATCACACTTCGCGGAAGAATAAAGACAGCCCCCCAAAAATTGTAAATGGAGAATAAAACAGCATTGATAACCTGTAGTAGACCAGCATAAGATAGTTGCTTTGCATATCCATTGTTTATTATGCTTGTTGTCTTGTCCACTAGTTGATGACAATCCAATTTGATCCATTTCTTTGAGGATAAAGGCAGTCCTAAATATCTGATAGGTAGGGATCCCTTAGTAAATTTGTAACACCTCGAACCTCAAAATGAAGAAAATCCTAGTTTTCAGAAAAACTGGTGCCAGTACCGGCAGAACCACCCACGAACCGTTGGTAGAACCACGGATCGTAGGTGGGGTTCCGTCGTTAAGGCCCAAATATTGATAGTCTCTGATCCCACCCACGGTCGACCAGTACGGTCCGTGGTTGGACCTATGGACAGTAGGTGAGGGTCAGCAGCCAATTAGAAGGAATTGGTTGTTATGTCAATTTCAAAAGGTCATATCTGTTAGCACAAAATGAATTAGGCGGTCCATGACTTATCAAATTAAAGATAATTGAATCATCTTCTCAACGCCATTGAGTTTTCTAAAATCCAAGCTCCGAGTAAAAAGAGTGAAGCCCTGTCAGGCAGATCACGAACCACGACCGCAATCGACGGTTGGTAGTTCAAACGACGGTCCATAGGTCCCTCCGTGGATGCCCTTCATCAGCTTTTAAGTTAGGGTCATTTAGATCTTTTTCCTATGCGTTGAGACCTTTAAACTACGTCGTTTAATGCCTAAACTACGTCATTTTACTCAATCTAAGCCTAATAACTTAGTCAGACTTACCCAGAACCCTCATTCTCCAAAAATCATCTAAACTTAGAGCAAAAAGTTGACCAAACCTCCCAAGAACAAGCAACATTGTTCTTCAAGGTTCAGCCTCAAAATCCAAAGGATTTCTCCATAGATTTCGTCACCAGATATGTAGGATTTCACTAGTGGTTTCCTTTCATCCACTAGGTCCCTAGAATTCAGTCAGTTTCTTGATTCTCCGTATCTTGTTTAGACCTAGGGTTTGTAAAATCTTGGGAATTTATTGTGATTTCAGTTGCGGTATAATCCATAGTCTAACTAACAGGTTTTCTTGGAAGCGTTGCTTAATCCCTTATATGAAACTCAAAACCCTAGTTTGTATAATTTCTCTTAGTTCATGAATTATACTTGCTAGGTCAGTTAAACAGATAAACATGCTCCAGATTTCGAATGTCACATTATCAGTACATAAATGTTGCATTCTCAGATTACATGTCAGCATTTTGAGCTATTTAGTATTTCAGTTACATTTGTGTCATATACATATTTAGTTGGGAGTAGACTTCGCACCTAGTTGGACCAGGGTTCAACATACCCTTATAGTCCCAGAACTACGTGCCCCCGTAGGATTATAAGTCCCCTCTGTTGGGCATCAGATATAGTGATCATGCCAGTCATGCCTTTATACCCCTAGCAAGGTATATTGGGTCCTCTCGATGGGGCATATACATCGGACTTCACGTTTAGCTCACGTGGTTTTATGTTGGTTAATAGTAGCTCCCACAGTCAGACTCTCAGTGCATTTGACCAGATTTTCAGTACATACTTGAGCATTCAGTTCAACATGTTATTTTCATGATTAGTACCTAGTCATTTCATTCAGCTTAGCTTTTCAGTTATGTTTCAGTATTTACATTCTTGCTCAGTTTATGGCATTGCTCAGATATGCTTTGTTCAGCTTATATATATTTGTTCAGCTTAGTATCTATATCCTGCAATGCTCAGTACATTCCAAGTACTGACGCATACTCTGCGCTACATCCTTTCATGATGTAGGTTTAGGTACTCAGCATCCGGATCACACTTGGATCGATTCTTGGTCCGCATTCAGCAGCTTCAGTGGTGAGTCCTCATATTTCGAGGACCATAGACATGCTTTCATTTTAGTCTTTACTTTCAGTTTTTAGTGTTGCTAGAGTTAGCTGGGGCGCATGTCCCAGCAACTCAACTCGGTTAGAGGCTTTTTAGACACAGTAGTAGATTCAGCTTGAGTTGTTAAATTTATCTTTCAGTTGTCATTAAACTTTTAGTATGTTTTATATATACAGACTAGTTGAGTTTTCCCATTTTCAGTTAACCATTGTTTTAGCTTCCACATAGTACTTGTATTATTCAATTATTCTTAGTGTGCTTATGATATTTTCCCCATCTTTCAGTCATCTACTATTTTAGCTTCCGCATAATATATGTTTTACTCAATTATGTGATAGTATACTTATGATATGCAAGACACAGGGTTAGCTTGTGGTCACTCGTGATCCTAGGTCCCGTGTTACGTCAGGGGGATAGCCTCGGAGAGTGACAAAATCAGGTCTTATCAAGAATCTTCTATTGAAGTACTTTTTCTATACTTGCTAGATAAATGCTAGACTTCTCCTAATTTGCCATCAACCTTGTTACAACACTAAAATGATTAAGTGCCTCCATGATTTTGTTAATAGAAACCAGGTCCCCTTTACAGAATCACATCAAATCATCAACAAATATTAAGTGGGTGAGATTTGTTTCCTTGCACATGGGATGAAATGGGAACTCAAACAATGCACTCATTCTTTTTAGGATGCTTGTCAAGTATTCTATAACAAGCACAAATAGTAATGAGGGCTTTGGGTCTCCTTGTTTAAGTCTCATTTTCCCTTCAAAGTAACCATGTCCTTCACCATTTACCTTGATAGTAAATTTTGTTGAAGTCACAAACTAGATAACCAGATTGACAAAAGGTGTAGGAAAACCATAGTCTAGTAGGGCTTTTTCTAAAAATTCGCAACTTACCATATCATAAGACTTTTTAGATCTATCTTCATTAAGCATCTAGGAGTTGTCTTTCTACTATAATGTCTTAGTATGTGATGATAGATCAATACATTATGGATTAGAGACCTACCTTCTACAAAAGTACCTTGATTCTCCGACACTATCACTAGTATTACTTCTCTTAATCTTTGACAAATCACTTTTGACATGCATTTGTAGAGAACCTTACAACAAGCTATATGTATGTACTGGCTTGCAAACTGAGGATGCTCTACTTAATTAGAGCGACCCCAATTACATTTATCTGATTAAGCAGTTGTCCATTCACAAAGAATTCAAGTATAGCATCAGTTACCTCCTCACCTACAATTTTCCATGATGATTTGAAGAAACCACTCCCAAATCCATCTGGACTGGGGGATTTGTTTATATCAATGTTGAACATCACAACTTTTATCTCTTTTGTGGTATAGGGCCTTAGAAGTTGTAGTCTCCCCTCATAATATTCTATACAACTCCCATTATACTCTCTTCTTTTGTCCCCAACAACTTTTGGTAGAACTGAACAAAAACTAAAGAAATATTCTCTGGTTCAACTTGCAATTTCATTTGGTTATCTATAACTTGGATTATGGCTTGCTGTAATTTCTTGTGTTTTATCATCGACATGAAGTTTCTTGTGTTATCATCACCTACCTTAATCCAAGTTGCTTTGCTCCTTTGCTGCAAATAAACTTCTGCAAGGTATGAGGACTGTCTAAACTTCTAAGCATCTCATTTTCTGTCTGCTGAAGCTATGCATTTAGAGGGTCATTATGCAAGGCTACCTGAGCTTGAGCAATGGCAAGTCTTTCCTCATGGGTATTCCTAAAATGTTTTTTTATTGAGCAATCTCAACTTCGGTTTCAAAAACTTGAGTTTCCTTACAACTCTAAACATATTGCATCCATGTACTGGTTGATTCCACCCTCTCTCACTATATATTCAAAATTAGGATGGTAAGCCCACACATTACAGTATTTGAACGTTGGTCTTCTTCTTCTCTGCACCTGAGAGAAACATAACTTCAAAGGGCAATGATCACATATCCCTTTCGGTAGGAATTGTGCTTTATAATTAGGCATGTTGTTCATCCAATCAGTATTGATGAATACCCAATCTATTTTTGGCATTATTCTATCTTCTCCATGTCCAACCCTCCATGTGTATCTGTTTCCAGTTTTTGACATCTCAATTAGACCACTATTTTCAATACATTGCGGGAAGTCTGCTATCTCAGCCATACTCACCTGGTTTCCCCAACTCTATTATCTAATTTTAGCATAGAGTTAAAATCCCTTGTCACTATCCATGGCATATTTACTCCAAGACTTAAATTCATCCACATATTCCCACAAATTTCTCCTTTCATCCTGTGTGTTGAAAGCATACACCAGAGTAAGAAGATAAGTGGGTTTTTAATGACAGCCAGAGCTATTCTGCTTATCAATACCACCTGAAAGTAGTCTAGTTTCCATGTTATCCATACCCTACCATTATAGGTTGAAACCTCTGCAACTCTAGATTTCATCTCCACTCCTACTTGCATTGAGGTTTTTACTAGGGTGTTTACTATTGCCTTCGCTTTGCCTCCCTTTGATTGATTCCCACCATACGTTGTTGATTCATGTGCCATTAGTGCCTTCTGATAGGGTATCCGAGCTCTCCTCCACATGGACGATGCACGTTAAGCTAACATTCGTTGAGAGAGAAAGAGACTCAAACCAGAAGGCTTTGTTCTCTTAATAGATTTTTGTTAGAATGAAATTACATTTTTAACCTTGGTCGTCCTACCACTTCACTCTTCCATATAATAGAAATATGATTTTTTTAGAAATAAGTAAAACGCTTATTAACCGCAAGTAATAAGTGTTTTATTTTGTAAAAATATCATTTAAGTAAGTTTTAATTTAAAAAAATTAATTGAATGAGTTGAGTAACTTTATAAGTAAAACACTTATGGTTGAATGACTTTCTGAGGAAAAAATCCAAGTTGAGTGACTTTCTAAGAAAAGAATTCATAGTTGAGTGACTTTTGAGTTAAAAATCAAAGTTGAGTGACTTTCTCAAAAAAGAACTCATAGTTGAGTAACATTCTGAGAAAAAAGTCCATAGTTGAGTGACTTTCTAAGAAAAGAGTCCATAGTTGAGTGACTTTCTGAGAAAAAAGTCCATAGTTGAGTGACTTTTGAATTAAAAACCTAAGTTGAATGACTTTCTGGTATAATAGTTCATAGTTGAGTGACCATTTGGGATATTAACGTAGACATTGAAATTTTGTGGGACTCTATAAGTCGTGTTCAATTCGAGTTGGGACTCTACAAGGTGTGTTCAATTCCAATTAGAATTCTTGGAGGCTACTCAACCCTAAACCTTTGTTCATGCCTATATAAAGGATACTATATTCCCTTGAAAAGACGTCTCAAAAATTCCATAAAGAGATCGAAATCTCAAAAATTCCACCACAAATTCATGGAATATTCATAAAGAGATCAAAATCCAAATCATCTTAATTCAAGAAATACGCTACTAAAGGCCCTCGAGTTATGAAGATCAAGTTCAAATCATCCTATTTCGAGAAAATACGTCACTAACAGCCCTCGAATAATAGAAATCAAGTTCAAATCATCCAAGTTTGGGAAATACGTCACTAACTGCCTTCGAAAAATGTGTTTATTTCTAGTAATGTGTGATCAAACTATATGTTACTCCTGGGATTGATGAGTGGGTCATTTATAAATGGTCTAGACAAATCAACACAAGTTGTAACATATTAAATAGGTAAGATCACTTTCGATAAATCTCCCAAAGTTATGACACCAATTAATTATACTTATGGCATTAATATAATGAAGATTGATAGCCAACCCAAACATGTCATCATAGAATGTTTCAACACATAACAACATATCTTGTATCATAGGAAAAATAATTTAGCAAATTTAATAGCTCTTTATCTTTTTTTTCTTGATTGACTTTTGAATAACTCCTAATTAATTCACTTTTAAGATACAGATAAATTATGATGGAAATGATTTTGGATCATTAGTCAAAATGGCTATTTGAGAATTCTAATTTAGAGGCAAAGCCAAAATTTGAAGTAGATTGACTTGGAATTATAATTCTTTGAAGTTACTGAGTTCTAAATGAATAATTTGTATATATTCAAAGAATTTTTTTATTAAAAAATCAAAATTTGAATAAAAAATACTAATTTGATCGAACTTGTAATCAAATATTGACTCTTACCCTAGATCTTATAGTTATCTGAATATATTGGTGGATTGATTTTGTCATCATCTTGAACGTCACATTACTTTTTTTAATAGATAAGTGTCACATTTTTTACATCTATGACTTTTTTTAAAAAAAAACCTTGGGACATCTCAAAATGTTTTGATATTATTTTATTACTAATAAGACTTTTTAAGTTGCAAGAATTTATATTCCTAAAATCTTAAACTTCGTATTCAATTTCTCCGTCACATAATTATATAGAACGAACAAAACAAAACATAATTATCTCTTAAAATGTTTTAATATTATTCTATTTATGATATGCTTAGTCAATCTTTATAGAAGCAAGTATAATGCCTTCTTATCTCAATAAATAAAATAAAATAAAAAATAGTATACATTGATAAACGTTATTTTCTAAACCATATTATTGGTCCACGTGTCAAGCAGACAATGACTTATACCCTCTTCCCTTTTCCTATAAAAACCCCAAACTTTTTTGTTAATTTCACCAAAACATCAATTACCTGCTTAATTAATTTTCTGAAATACTCTCATTATTACATTAAGTCTTTCAAGTTCAAAAAGAGAATGTCTGGCTGTGGAGGAAGCTGTAATTGTGGTTCTAGCTGCAGTTGCGGCAAAGGCGGAGGGTAAGCCAACCAACTGAACTACTAAAATTCGTTAATTTTTGTAAGGAATGTCGTGATCAATTCTTAAATACTCTTTTCGACTTCAGGTTAAAATATTCTCTTTTCAGTTTCAACCAAATTTATGATATACAAATAAGTTTGACGGTACATACAAATAAGTTTGACGGTACATACAAATATGTACCACGTATATATAATATATAATATGCACATATATAGTTCTAAGTCTAAAATAATAAATATGACTTATGATAATTAATTATACGATGTCAATTTGTTGCAGGTGTAGCATGTACCCTGATTTGGAGAAGTCAACTACCCTTACCATCATCGAGGGAGTTGCACCTATGAACAAGTAACTAATACGTTATTTTGTTATGAGTTTTAGTTTTATGTATTTATATATGGTCTAAAAGATATTGACATGATTAGGTGACTTATAAAATAATTGTTGAGTTCACGCTATAACAAAAAGTAACTTTTAGCGGCAGTAAATATGCACATTAACAAAGAGTGTTAAAGCCCTTACCAACATTAATTAATTGTCACTAAATTCAATTTCATTATAAGCTTTAGGGACATTTACAAAGAATGTCAATTAATAATATCAATCGAATGTGAAAGAATTTCTCACTATCAATTAGAATGTCCCTTTTATCTTGTTGAGGCCCACATCGATGGGTTAAGGGTTACTTGATCTTCTTATATATGGTCTTGAAAAATCATCTCCTCCTGAGCTAGCTTTTGCGGTCGATCAAGTTGTTAGGTCCAAGATTCATTTCTTCTTATATGGTATCAGAGCCAACTTCAATCATATTCATTATTTCATCTGATGTTGGACCCCGTCTTATATTGTCCATGCTCCAGATGTTCAGTCCTAGATGTGGTGGGTATTGAGTCCACATTAGTGGATTAAGGGTTACTTGATCTTCTTATATATCTTGGATAATATAACCTCCTCATAAGCTATCTTTTGGAGTTGATCAGTTCGAGTAGTTATCCAAAAGATTTATTGGTGGTAAAATTAATGGTTCTATATGATTAAATACTTTGCAGCAAGGGAATGGTTGAAGGATCAATTGAGAAAGCAGCAGAAGGAGGAAATGGGTGCAAGTGTGGATCAAGCTGCAACTGTGACCCTTGCAACTGTTGAAGTGCTTCCACTATGAACATGAAATAATAAATTGTGTTATGTAATATTTTGTGTCATAAAAACATTGTACAATAATTTGAATAAAACTGTATATAGCCATGTAAAGAATAATAGTGTGTCATGTTCTTATACTATACTTTCATGGTTTTTTCTGTTTGGTGGTTTAATTTGATGTTTGTTTGAAGGATGCTTATATGAGTTGTAACCCAAAATATATTTATATGTGCAATATATATAAGTTATTTCCTTCATTCACTGTGTCTAATTTCCTTCTTAAAAGTATTGAATATATTTTGATGTCCGCGAATTTGGAATTTAAAGTTGTAAGTTATTATATGTTTATATATTTATTGTTTTTAAAATAAAGAAATATTTCGGACGAAAAAACAATAAGATCAGTTGAACTCAATCAGTCTTAAATTCCTTTGTTTTTTCTGATATAATTTGTGCTTTGTTCCTTTTAATGTTGATGAGTTCAAATCTAGAGTCAATAGTTCTATATAATAAGTTTGATTTATCGTATGCGTATATTTTTATTTATTTACTAAAATTTCTTCTTTTATGTCTAATATATAAACTCCTAGTTTCCCTCAAAACCTAATGCTTTCTTTAATTTGGAAAACACCAACCAAGAGCTGAAGAGTGAATTGTAGGACCTATACATCAATTCAACAACTCAAATTGATGTGTCAGGAAAGAGGAAGGTCGTTGTTATCCATGTGCCTCACATACTGAGGAAAGCTTTCCGCAAGCTAATTAAGGTTTATGTAGTTAGGATTTTGTCCTGATTTTCTTATCATATTTTAAGTTTTATTTTTTTCTTAAAGAAAAGTCAAAGTATTACTATAAATGCTTAAATTTTTCATGAACATAAAATATAATTCTCTTCCATATTTGATTTATTCTTTCGTTAGAGGAAAAGTTTGGAACTCTATAAATTGAAGATTCTCTTCTCATATCAAGAACATAATAGCATCCACAATGCAGTTGTTTAGAGATTTTTGTTTATGGGAGATTTTTCTTCAACAGTTTTAATATTTTCTTTTTTATTATTTTTTCATATGTAGGCCAATTTCGGCTTAAACAATATAATAATATTATGTTCTTAGTATAGTTTTATGTGTCATCTGATTTATCACCATATGATTTGCAGTTGTACGCTTCCGCATGACGGTGTGATTACTTTCGAACCCAGCACATGTTTGCCTTGTTAGGGGATTAGAGAAGAAGTTTAGTGGCAAGGATGTGATCTTTACTACCACCCAAGAGGATACTGAGACCTCCCAAGAGGTTCAGCTTCTCAACGTCCCCGCAAAATAACTCTTACGTATGTTCATGATGCCATATTGTAGGACTTAGTTGTCCGAGGGGAGATTCTTAGGAAGCGTACTAGATATCGCATAGATGGCTCCAAGATAATGAAGGTGTACTTAGACCCCAAGGAGTGAATATTAACATGTGGTAGTTTAGGTTGTTAATATTGTTACAGTTAGTTAGATTAGTGGTTAATTGTACAATTAGCTTAGCATTTTACTCAATATATTCGTAGCTATTGCATACATAACAATTCAGATCAATACAATTTCCAATTTCAAAATATCTTCTTCTATAGTTCTCTCTAGATTATTGATCTCCATTGATGAACAACTTAAGATAAATTTTCAAGCTCATAGCTCATATTTTCACATGATATCAGTGCAGTAGATCTGATTCACTGTGTAATTCCTTCACGCATCCTCAATTGAAGCTTGCTTTTGCAGTTTTCATGACACCAGTGAAGAATATTGATGCTAGCTATTCATCCTGTTTCTAGGTCAGGCACATAATCCAGGATTTGTCCTTATTCCGGTGAAGCTTACCGGATCTGAAAATTATGTCTATGGAGTAGAGAATTGAACTGCTAGGTCAGAGGAAGTTGGGATTAATGACTGGAGTATGCACAAAGGCTTCATTTGATGCTCAATTCCATGAGCAATGGGAAACATGCAATGATATTGTTCTATCATGAGTTATGAACACAGTCTTTACAGATCTCCTGAATGAGTTTGTTTATTCTTCAAATACACATATGATTTGGGAAGATTTGAAGGAAATCTTTGACAAAGTGAGTAGAGTAAGAATTTGATTATTACACAAGGAAATCACTACAGTGATGCAAGGTATCAATTTTGTTTCAGTTTCTTTCTTAAAATTAAAGGAGTTGTGGTATGAGTACGATGTATTGGTTCCATCACCAACTTGTGGGTGTGAGAAAACGAAGGACTACATTGAACATTTGAACTGACTGAGGTTGCTCCATTTCCTTATTGGCTTGAATGAATCATATGATCAATCCACGAGGCAATATTGAAAGACTTTCAATACTATCTATCCATAAAGACTCTATTGTTTTAAGATAGGCATCGGGACAAGACGCATAACAACCTTAAACAAACTAAGACTGAACTAAAATGATTGGAGTCCTCAGGAAGCAAGGAGGCCGTACAAAAATGTTAACACGAGTGCAAAGTGATCTCAACGAAGTGCCGATTGATGATCTTGAACACCTGTATCTATATCCTAAAAAGAAGAAGATCAAACAACATTAGTACATCAAGTGTACGAGTATGTAATATAGCTGAAGGAAATATTAACTTAACTAAAAAGGCTAAAATATTATTCAATTGAATGTAAAGCGTAAGCATGAGATAAAATCGTTTAAAGCTTCATAATAAAAGTAAATATAATAACTCACTAAACTGAATATATATGTATAACAAACTACTCATTACTTAACTGGAGAGTTTCTCTAATCGACAACCATCACTATGAGTCTCGTGATGATACAACCACAACTCATGGATCCATTATAAAGGTCTTCTGAAAGACAGTGAGGAGTCACCCGAAAGTCGATATGATTTTAACCCACGCTGGCTACATAGTTTATTGAAAATATGTGACTTGTCTGAATTCTTCTCTATATCAGTGCTCAATACTACTCCCAAAATATATAAATCAATGCTCAAGTAAACATACTCTTTTTGGGTGGAGATAAGTTCTCAAAAGGGCCCCTTTAAGAGGTAATGCTCTAAAATAACTCTGCCTGAAATACTCTGAAAAAATCTTATACTTTATTTAAAAACAATTCTCTCTATTCAATGTAAAAATGATACATTTTGGGAATCATTTTGTTCCCTTGAACTCTACTCAAAATTATACTTTAACATTTATGATATACCGTGAATTTACGATATTTTTGATACATTTCACTTAAGAGTTGTGTGTGTCTAGGACCATTTTGTATTGAAAATAATGTTTTTGTACCACGTTTACAGGAAATAGTCTTGGACGCGGTTGAGTGGGGATAACAGCTGAAATTCTGTTACAGTATTTTTGATACATTTCACTTAAGAGTTGTGTGTGTCTAGGACCATTTTGTATTGAAAATAATGTTTTTGTACCACGTTTACAGGAAATAGTCTTGGACGCGGTTGAGTGGGGATAACAGCTGAAATTCTGCATAAGTGGCCACCCACGGAGGGACCTACGGACCGTAGGTCCTGTGACAGTCCGTCGATGGATAGGCGTAGATGGGAGTAACAGGGAAGTTTGACTAAGTGTGGAACCACAAAGAGATCTACACGGACCGTAGGCTGACCTACGGGCCATCCTGCACGTCCGTAGAAGCTGTTCAGAGAGTTGAAGTTCCAGTAATTGATGAAAATACTAAGTGTGGAGCCACGGAAGAGGACCCATGGACCGTAGTTCAACCTACGGTCCGTCCTGCACGTCCATCTGTGATGAACTGGGAGTTGAAGGTTCTAGCTGCTGTGGAAAAATTCTAAGTGTTGACCAACGGAGGGGACCTACGGACCGTAGGTCAACCCACGGTCTGTAGGTCGAGCCGTCGATCAAAGCCACGTCCCAGAAGTTTATTTCCTTATTTTGTTTTCTTTTTGTTTAGGACATGTTTTTCTATAAATAGGGTATGTAAACCTCGTTTTTGAGAGTTCGACATTATTTTTTACTTTTAGTTCTTGATATTTTCTTGGGAATTAACTTGCAAACTTTGGCAATTTGATTTTCGGATTTCGGTTTATAAGATTTCCGCTTTGAAATTCAATTGGAGATTACGGGTTTCTTTTACTCTAAACGTAAGTTCATGAATTCTCTTTACAAAAATATGAATTGTGTTCTTTCAAACATGAGTAACTAAATCCACAACTAGGGTTGTGGGAACTATGAGCAACTAACAAAGTATGAATAATAACTAAGTAGTTCTTGAATAGTGTTCATGCATGTATTGTTAATTCTTTTGCTTAGAAATCTTTCTAACGGTGCGCAACGTTAGAACTCGTCTCGTTGCTACTTGCCAGACCAAGGAGGTAGTTAATGAGAAAAGAATTAACAACACAGATTTAGTGTGATACTATCTAATAGTCAAATGTTAATTGGTGCGAGGGTGAAAACTAAGTCATACATTGATGTGATGTCTAAACTGAGGTAAAGGTAAGGGTTAATAAAGTATACACACGTAGCCGGACCAAAGTGCGGGGCAAAATTTCCTATTTGGAGGACCAATCACTTAGGGATATCTATCTTACCAACTTTGCATGTAAACCACTAGGAAAGGATTACTATTATTAGGATTACCGCGTTAAGAGCTTATGGGGAACACATATACCCTAGTTTCTTTCTCTTATTGATAACTCGAAGTTTGAATCTTGCTCACTTGTTCTTAAACAACAATTAGTTATTTGTTTCACAAATCCCCCATTTTATTTACTTGTTTTCGGAAATAGTTTGACTAAACAAATATAATAGTGAGTTAAGTTTAAGTCTGAACCATATTTCTCGTGGGATCGATCCCAACCTACAAGTTGGGTTCTTTATTTGACAACGATCGCTTATACTTCTTTAGGGAGGTGTAATTTCAGCATATCAAATTTTGGTGCCGCTACTGGGGAATAAGTCTTTTGGATTAAGTTTAACTACATTATTGAACTTTAGTCAAATATTTCCTGATTTTATGTTTTCTTTTGTTTTTATTTTCTACAGGTTTCTACTATAGTGTATGCCAAGTACACGGAGTCGAGGCGAACCATTGACCCCCTACAATCCAGAGTTGAGCAAAACTTTGAAAAAATTAATAATCAAGGGGACCAAATCAATCCAATCGAAGAGAATCTTGGTGATGGAGGACAATTGCAGCCTCCTGGGTTTGTTAATGAGCAAGCTCAGGTTCATGGTGAAAATCTTATCGGAGATGCATTGAGGGTGCAGAATCCGCCAGAGCCAAGGTTTCGTGATAACTACAGGGTTGACTTCAATGCTGTTGAATCAGAAGGGCTCATTGTTCTTCCTCTTCTACCTCTAGGGTACACATTTGTGGTGACCAGCAGTCTTATGCAGATGCTTACAGCGAGAGGGTTGTTTTCTGGGCTAGCTTCGGAAGATCTGCATGCCCTCATGGCTAAATTGAGAAGTGTCTATAAGAGTTGTGTGGGGAGACCGGAGTTGGATATGGATGTCATAGGGTTGAGAGTCTTCCCTCTATCATTGACCGGTGATGTTGTTGTGTGGTTTGCTGAGCTTCCATATAATTCAATCCATGCATGGGACCAATTGCATCGAGTATTCATGGCAAAGTACTTCCCAGTGTCTAAGAAGCTTAGCCACAAGGACAAGTTGAATACTTTCGTTGCACTACCTGGAGAGTCTATGAGAAGTTCTTGGGATAGATTCACTGCGTTCATCAGAAGTATTCTGAATCATTGCATATTTAACGAGTCATTGAAGGAGTATTTATATAGAGGGCAGGATGACAACGGAAAGGCTGTGCTAGATACTACCGCTGGTGAATCCTATGGTGAGTGCACTTTTGAGGAGATCGCTGAGAAATTGGAGAAGATTTCCCAGAATAATAAGGCATAGAGCACTAGAAAAGTTAATACGGGAAGAAACACATTCGTTGTTCAAGCAACGCCAGATCAATCTAGTGATGACATTCATGAGGAAATGGCTCAGATGAGGACAAAACTTGGGTTGGTATTGAAGCATGTGAGTGGAGGTGCATAGAAGGTGAATGCGGTTAATTATCTAACTAGAACTCCACCACCACCAGTTGAGGAATGTTAATATGAGGAGGATGCTTATTTGGTAAATGATCAGACGGGGAATTTTCGAGCCAACGCCCAAGGTTCCAACTCGAATAATTGGCGGCAAGGTCAAGGAAACCAAGGTCGGAACTATGGTAACTACAATTGAGAGGGTAACTATGTCCGAGATGGGAACTACAATTGCAACAACAACTACAACCTGAACAACTATGGCAATAGAAATGAGAGAGTTGGGCCTTATTTTCCACCTGCAAATCGGGAATATAGCAATAGAGAAGCTGGGGGGTAGTATGTCACGGATTGAGGATATGATGTAGAAGATGATGAAGAGGTTTGATACGACTGATGAGAATGTAAAAGAGATGTGGAATGACTTATCTGGAATCGGTCAAAAAGTTGATTCCCATGCAGTGTCAATAAAGCAACTTGAGTAGCAATTTAATCAGTTGTCAATTATTGTGAACCCACGTGAGCTTGGCACACTTTCTAACAACACCATCAAGAATCCGAAGAATGATGGGCAATATATGGCAGTCACGACTCGAGGAGGTAAATAGACCATTAATCCCCCTATGCCGTCTGAGGATGAAAATGTGATAGAAAGAGATGAAAATTAGATTGAGGTTACTGGAGAGTCCAAGAATGCTACAGAGAAAAAAACTGAGATAACCTAAAAAGTTGTTCTCATGCCTAGACCTCCACCTCAATTCCCACAAAGGTTGGTAAAGAAGACTGAAGAAGGAATATACCACAAGTTCATTACTATGTTGAAACACCTTTCCATCAATGTTCTGTTGATAGAGGCTTTGGAGCAAATGTCTGGGTATGCGAAGTTTATGAAGGATTTAGTGACCAAAAAAAGGGCCGTTAGCTTTGAGAATGATAAGAGGTTGCAACATTGCACTGTTATTGCTACTAGGTCACTTGTGCAGAAGAAAGAGGATCCTCGTGCTTTCACTATTCCTTGTACCATTGGGTTGTTGCATTTTGCGAAGGCGTTGTTGCTACTAGGTCACTTATGCAGAAGAAAGAGGATCCTGGTGCTTTCACTATTCCTTGTACCATTGGGTTGTTGCATTTTGCAAAGGCGTTGTGTGATTTGGGTGCTAGCATTAATTTTATGCCATTGTCAATCTACAAGAAGTTGGGTTTAGGGGCTCCAAAACCGACTGCGATACGACTACTCATGGCCGATAGAACTCTGAAAAAGCCCATTGGTGTTCTCCAAGATGTCCTCGTGAAAGTGGAGTCATTCATTTTTCCAGCGAATTTTGTGATACTTGATTGTGAGGTTGATTTTGAGGTTTCTATCATTCGAATTTCGTTCCAAACCAAAGAGATTGGAGCTAGATATGAACAATCACGACTCTCCACCTGTAAAATCGTTTGTTGAAGAGGCTCCAAAATTGGAGCTTAAGGCTCTACCATCGCATTTGAGGTATGTGTTCTCGGGGAGAGATGGTACTTTACCGGTCATCATTGCGGTCGATTTGAGTGAGGTGCAAGTTGAGGCATTGGTTTCTATGTTGAAGAGGTTCAAGCGGGCAATTGGTTGGACTATTGCGGACATTATTCGGATTCCTCCTGGCATTTGTTCTCATAAAATCCAACTCATGCCGAATAGCAATCCTAGTATCGAACACCAAAGGAGACTAAACCCGCATATGCAAGAGGTAATGAAAAATGAAATCATCAAATGGTTGGATGTTGGAGTCATATATCCAATTGCAGATAGTAGTTGGGTTTGTCATGTTCAGTGTGTTCCTAAGAAAGGTGGGATTATTGTGGTTCCTAATGCAAAAAACGAGCTTGTTTCGATGAGGCCAGTGACTAGATGGAGAGTATGCATGGACTACCGGAAATTGAATGCTTGGACAGAAAATGATCATTTCCCATGCCCTTCATGGATCAGATGATGGATCGCCTTGCTGGTAAGGGTTGGTTTGCTTTCTTGATGGTTATTTGGGTTACAATCAAATCTTCATTGCTCCGGAATACCAAGAGAAGACCACTTTCACTTGCCCTTACGGGACTTTCGCCTTCAAACGGATGCCATTTGGGTTGTGTAATGCCCCAGTGACCTTCCAGCGTTGCATGATGTCGATATTTTCTGATACGGTAGAGGACACTATTGAGGTATTTATGGATGATTTCTCTATGGTAGGTGACTCGTTTGATGGTTGTTTGATGCATTTGGCCGAGGTACTGAAACGGTGTGAAGAGTGCAATCTTATGCTAAATTGGGAAAAGTTTCACTTCATGGTGAAAGAGGGGATCGTTCTGGGTCATCGGATTTCTGAGAAGGGTATTGAGGTTGACATAGCTAAAGTTGAGGTAATAGAAAAACATCCACCACCTATCTATGTTAAAGGTGTTAGAAGTTTTCTTGGGCATGCAGGCTTTTATAGGCGGTTTATCAACGATTTCTCCAAAATTGCACACCCATTGTGCAAATTGCTCGAAAATAAGTGTAAATTTGATTTTGACGATGCTTGTCTAAGAGCATTTGGAGAGTTAAAAAAAAAGGTAGTTTATGCACCTATCATTATCTCACTAGATTGGGGGCAACCTTTTGAAGTGATGTGTGATGCGAGGGGAGTGGCGCTTGGTGTGGTATTGGAACAGAGGAGAGAGAAGATTATTCATCCTATTTATTATGCCAGCAGAGCTCTAAATGTGGCTCAAAAGAACTATAAGGTGACTGAACAAGAACTTATTGCTGTGATTTTCGCATTTAAGAAATTTCGATCTTATTTGTTTGGTACTAAGGTCATAGTGCACACAGATCATTCTGCATTGAGGTATCTGATGGCTAAAAAAGGTGAAAAGTCGAGGTTGATTAGATGGGTATTATTGCTGCAAGAGTTCGATTTTGAGGTGAAATATAGAAAGGGGACAAAAAATCAAGTTGCCGATAATGGGGCTGAAATTAATGATGCATTCCCAGACGAACAGGTTTTGGCTGCTTCTATTGATCTTATTCCTTGGTTTGCAAATTTTGCTAACTACTTGGCAAGTGATTTGGTGCCATCGGATTTGTCATTCCACCAAGGAAAAAGTTCATGCATGATGTGAAAAAGTTCTTTTGGGATGAGCCTTACTTGTTCTGTATTTCTGCTGATGGGATTATTCATCGTTGTGTGCCCGAGGTTGAGATGATGAGTATACTAGAGGCGTGTCATTCATCGCCTGTTGGTGGGCATCATAGTGGCATTCGGATTGCTCATAAAATATTGCAGTATGGGTATTACTGGCCTACCATCCACCAATATGCTCATCATTTCGTCAAGTCTTGTGATCGTTGCCAAAAAAAAGGAGAAATTTCAAATAGGCAAGAGCTACCCATGAATTCGATATTGGTGATTGAGTTGTTTGATGTTTGGGGCCTTGACTTTATGGGTCCATTTAAGTTCACATGGGATGAAGTATATTCTTGTTACAGTTGATTATGTGTCTAAATGGGTGGAAGCAATTGCACTCTCAAACAATGAAGGGAAAAATGTCACCGCATTCTTGAAAAAGAGTATCTTCTCCAGATTTGGTACACCTAGGGCGATTATCAATGATGGAGGTTCCACTTTTGTAATAAGTTGTTCAAGGCGTTGCTAGAGAAATATGGAGTCCGTCACAAAGTAGCCACTCCTTACCATCTGCAGTCTAGTGGGCAAGTTGAAGTGTCAAACAGAGAGATAAAGCAAATCCTTGCAAAGATTGTGAATGTCAATAGAACTGATTGGTCAAAGAGTCTTGATGATGCTCTATGGGCCTATCGCACCTCATTCAAGACTCTCATAGGTATGTCCCCCTACCAACTTGTATATGGGAAGTCATGACATTTGCTGGTAGAACTAGAGCATAAGGCTTTGTGGCGCTAAAGAAGTTGAATTTGGATTGGGGTGCCGCATCGAGTCAAAGAGTGAATGACATTAATGAGCTTGATGAGTTTTGCCTAAAGCTTATGAAAGTTCAACCTTGTACAAGGAGAAGATGAAAATGTATCATGATCAAAAGATAGAAAAGCATGAATTTGTTGTGGGTGATCTGGTGCTTTTATTCAACTCAAGGTTGCGATTGTTCCCTAGAAAGCTCAAGTCCAAGTGGACCGGGACATTCAAAGTCACTCAAGTGTTTCCATATGGAGCGGTCGAGCTCAAGAACAAGGAGGAAACAAGGTTCAAGGTGAACGGGCAAAGGATCAAAGTCAACATGGGGAAATTGGAGAGTGTACAAGAAGTGATCGAGGCCTATTATCTTGATGAAGTCTGAGTAATCAAGGGGCATGCATCTTTCCGTGACGTTAAATCAAGTGTTGCTTGAGAGGCAACACAAGATGTACAATCTAGCCAACTATAGGTTTTTCTTTTCGATTTAGGAGTTTTCTTCTTTTATTTTAATTTCTGTAACTCATTAAATAGGTGTTATTTTTGTATTAGTGTTGGCTAGATATAGAATAGGGTTCGTGTCTAAAAAATGTCCAAAAAATGTAAAAAGAAAGTCCTAATGGTTGCTACGTGTGCAGGGGCAAAAGGCAAAATTTGCAGAAAAATAGTTGTGCAGAAGTCTACAAACCCCATCGATGGTTCATGGGTCCATCCACGGACCATGAATGGCATCCGTAAACTCCAGGTAAGTTTTCTAAAAATTCTTAAGTGTCAGAGTGACCTACGGTCCGTAGGTGTCCCACGGACCGTCGATGGGGTCTCGTGGGTCCAAAACCTAGGGTTTTCCCGACCCAGACACCTTATAAAATAAAACCTCTCATTTTTAATTCATTCCCCACATTCAAAACTCCCTCCCAACCATTTTTAAACCTTTTGTCTCTCACAATCACTCCATTTAATCCCAATATCGCACAGATCAAGTCCCCATTCATCTCCCAAATTCCCAAATCATCCTTCTCCCTTCCAAATCCCTCATCTCATTTCCCCAATGATTCCACAATCCGGGTTCGGTGTCAAAGGCTTGCCAAAAGGATCTAGAAGCTTATTGCAATCACACACTCACCATTGTTGTATACTTGTAAGGTATGTTGATTTCTCCTGAACTTTGAAATTGTTCATAGTTTCCTTTTGAAATCACAACAATGAACTTGACCTTGGGTTGTTAATTTTGTGTTTGTATGTGAAATTATATACTAGAACACCCTTGGTATGATGGTATGTGAGTGTGTAATTATTTAATACTAAATAACTCAAGTTCATACACCAAATTGGAAGTTTTGACTTAGGGTTCATGGGTATCGGTGTGATAAATTGTGAAATTCGGTAAAATTGGAACCCTAAGAATGATTAACTACCATATTACTTGTTGAAATGCATATATAGGCCTAAGTTGTTTAAAATTGGTAAAGAAAAAGGTTTGAAATAAGTGAACCATCTGAAAACCTGGCACAGACTGACCCACGAGACCCCATCTACCGACTGTAGGTCAGTCTACAGACCGTAGATCGGGTCCATGGGTCAGAAGTACACAATATTTTTGCTAAGTGTTGAACCACAGTGTGGACTACGGTCCGTCATTACATCGACGGATCGTTCTGCACATCCGTGGCTCCATATCAGAGACCTAATTTTGGGTACGCTGACCTACGGAGGGGACCTACGGATCGTAGGTCCACCCACGGTCCGTAGGTACCCACCGTGGTCGGCAGTTTAGCTACTGCCCAGATTTTTTTTAGTTTTTCATTTTGTTTCGTTTCTTGTTCTAAAATTCTTCCAAGTATTTTATTGGCTTATTATGGTACTAATTAACCTTCTACAGGTACTATGGCCCCCAAGCAAGCTCTGACTTTCGCCGCAAAGGTAAAGTCCAAATCTGTTGCTCTCTCCTTCTGGCTGATCGATGAGGAAGAAGATGTGGAATATGTTCCACCTCCTACTAGGACATCCCCCACTACTCCACGCACTACACAAAATTGAGCTCGACAAGTGATTCCCGACGTGGTCACTGCCCCAGTCTGATGAGGGAGCCACATCGATCGAATCACCGGCTAACTCCGAGTCCATATCCGATTCCAGTTCTAATGGCATCGTCGCCTTGTCTTCTGAGGCTGATAGAGCGGGTGACATTCCAGTACCCCCTAGTTCCGAGCCTGCACCAGTTGCTGAGGAGCCTAATCGATGGTGTGTGGAGGACCAGTATCAGTTATACAGAGATGCCCGCATGCTGAATGAGAACGATAAGATGGCTCGACTAATCACCGATGGGTGTCGGGTTCTCACATGTAGCCTTCACACCGTTCCAATCATTGAGGAGATATTTCGTAGACACAGGTGTGAGTGGATGGCAAGGCCCCAGGCACGTACATCGAGAAGATAGTCAGGGAATTCTACTCCTCTTATGTCACCACTGTTAGAATGTCCATCTCCAAGAGGGACAAGCCCGCAGCTCAGCCTCCAGTTGAGGCTACAATAGTTCGGGGTTTTTCTATGGACATCTCCGAGACCACCCTTCGCAGGTTCATCTATGGCCCGGACCAGACTCTGCCATCAATACAACAGAGTTCAACTATCGAATGGGTATTATTCAGAGTGGAGCATTTCAGCGGGATGCCGAACAGAGGGACTCCCTTGTGAGATGGATTGCCCGACATCTTGCTACTGATGGAAAGCGTGTCGAGTGGGTCCAGACCACGAGCTTGGGTATTTAGAAGGCGACCCTGACCTTTGCCGTTAAATTTTTCTGGTTATTGGTGCGTAACAACCATGTGTCCCCTACTCAGGCGGATAATGTGCTCACATGGGATCGTGCGGTGATGGTTGCAGCTATGGTTGCTGGTTTCGAGATAGATTTCAGCCGCATCCTGATTGCGGTGATTCATAAAACGGCCTTTAAGGCCACCACCACTTTTCCCTTCCCCTGTCTCATCTTCCATCTTTACAGGGACTCCGGTGTACCAGTATGGCATTATGACTGGTTGCTTCAGGCAACCAAGACTCTGGATATCGGTTTGATTAGGGATGAGGGAAATGTAGCTACACTTCGCAGGGAGCCACATGTTAAGGTGCCATCATTGGGCGATGATCTCGTAGCAAATGTGGGGCAGATGCAAGTTGATGACCCTGCCTCTCCAGCCACTACAGTAGATGCCCAGGCTCCCTCGTCTCCGACTGCTAGTCAAGCCTCTAGCTCATCCAAAGCCATACACTCTTCAGGTTCCACCGACATCCCTCATACCAGAGTCCAGAATCTAAAGGCATAGATGGCCAATCTGCTTCAGCATGTGAGGCCATGGATGCAGCGTGCTATAGAGGAGTCTGAGGCAATAGTTGAGCAATGGATGGAGCATATGATGGACCACAAGGTCCAGGCCGTTCATAAGCGCCTAGATGCCTTTGAGTTGTGAGTCCTAAAGAGGTCAGTCCCGACCTTTGATGTGTCCATCCTCAAGAAGGAGTTAGAGAGCCTCCGTGTTGATGTCACTGTACTTCTCGCTCCCCAGAGACGAGCCAGAATCTTCCCCTACGGCACCGATTGATGATGTGGTTATGAGTACCCTATTCGGCGATGATATGTCGCCAGCAGATTCTTCCTGTGCTACTAGGAAGCGCCCCCGCTTCGGCCGTACTTCTGATGATATTGAGGCTGAGAGATTGAGAAAAAAGGAGCGCCAGCAGACTGAGGTGGCTCGGAGGGGATCCATAGTTGATGAGGAGCTTACACAACAGCGGTCCAAGGAGATAGGTGTTGGCCCATTCGCCAGACTGATGGTGCAGATAGAGTTGATGAGAGCATTACTGAGAGTGCTGGGGTAGTTGATGGGAGCGCTGCTGATGGCATTCCAAGTGTTGATCTAGTGGGCTCCGAGAAACCGGACCCACCCGCTTCTTGAGTGGTCTTCGGCGCATATGCGCCACAGGTTTGCTTCACCCGATCCTTTGTTTTTTACTTTTTGTGCATTTGGGACAATTGCACTCCATTTTGTTGGGGTGGGGTAAATGGAGTGTGAGTGATAGGTTGAAGTCTGAGTAATCCAACTCATAATTCTCTCTTGGGGTTTGCTTGCCTGCGTTCTTTTCCACCAAGAGACTGTTTTAAATTTTGTTGAACCGGCATGTTTAGGAATGTATGTGTAGGAGTATGTAGAAAAATGAAAGCATGATGGCATAAAAAGCATGACAAAAATGATCATTGTCCAAAAATATTGAAATGTGCTAAATCAATAGTCTTGATGAGTTGAATGTTTGGATCTCAATGTGACATGATAAGGAACCGATTTGACCTCATGACTTAAGCGAAAACTTGAACTGGGTAATCTGATAATCTGATAATGAAACAATGTGCCAACAGTGTGTGAGAAAAGTTGAATGTCCAGACAATTTGTGCCAATCTAGAACTTACCCCATTGGTCCTGCGAAGATAATCTAGTCTAGAAATTGGGAAGTGATCATAGGACTTTGTTGAAATTAGTCCACTTAAGCTTAAAATGATCCAACCAAATGAAATCAATGTTCCCTTTGATCCAAATGTTTGAGCCTTTAATAAACCATTTCTTTTAACTCACCTTCCCTAAAATAATTGTCTTGACCTTGGTCCCTTCTTGGACATGTGCACCTTGACTTAGGCCAAAAGCCTAAGTTGAGGGTGGCTAATGTAAAAAGTTACCTTGATCTTGGCCTTAGTCCGACATCGGATATTGTGCACCTCAACTAATGCAAAATCCATAAGTTGAGGTGGCTATGAAAGAGGAAACCGAAAGAAAAAAAAAAGGTATGAAAAGAGTTATGTGTTGAAAAGAGAAAAAAGAAAAGATAAAAGAGTATGTGACTTTGTGCAAAAGAAGCAAAAAGATGATAAATAAAAGTGTTGAAAGAAATAAAGAAAAATAAAGTGAAAGAAAAAGAATAAAGTGACAAATAAGAGCTACAAAGTCAAAAGTCACATCCATGTTGAAAAGAGTCAAGGGAAAGAAAGCAAAATGAAAGGATGTCAAAAATAGGTTGAGAAAAGAGGTAAAAAACTAATATAATGTCAAGGAGGGCATAAAGTCACTAAAAAGTATCCAAAAGTACCACACCTAACCCTGAGCCTATGTTACAAGCTAAGAAAGTCATATAGTGATCCTAGCAACTAGTTTGGAGAGTCTAAGCAGTGAAAATAAGGGCAAGCCTATGGTATTGAGCACTAACTGTACTTGAAGTCACTTCTGATCGTGAGTGTTGAATGAATCCTAAAATTCAAAATTCATAACTACTGTGTGAAAAGGATTTCGTTTGAAGTGAGGGCACTAGTTACTCTGTTGGAAAGTTGGTACCTTGGTGATTCTGAAAAGTGTATGTTGTGGCGTCTATTGGTCGATCGTTGTCATATTTTGATCCGCATGAGTTAGCTTGTTGAGTCTAATGGAAAAGATTTGCACTGAGAAGATGGAATGGATAGAAATGGCCATGTGATTGCTTGAGTTTGTATGTCTGCTTCTACACAAGTGTCATTTAGAGTGTTAGTGTGTCGCTTGAGGACAAACAACATGTTTAAGTTGAGGGTGTTGATATACCGTGAGTTTACGGTACTTTTGATACATTTCACTTAAGAGTTTTGTGTGTCTAGGGCCATTTTGTATTGAAAATAATGTTTTTGTGACATGTTTTCACGAAATAGGCTTGGACGCGGTTGAGTGGGGATGACAACTGAAATTCTGCATAAGTGGCCACCCACGGAGGGACCTACGGACAGTAGGTCCATCGATGGGTAGGCATAGATGGGAGCATCAGGGAAGTCTGACCAAGTGTGGAAACACGAAGTGATCTACGGACCGTAGGTCGACCTATGGGCTGTTGTGCACGTCTGTAGAAAGTGTTCAAAGATTTGAAGTTCCAGTACCTGATAAAAATCCTAAGTGTGGAGCCACGGAAGAGGATCGACCTACAGTCCGTGCTGCACGTCCATCAGTGATGAACTGGGAGTTGAAGGTTCCAACTGTTGTGAAAAAATTCTAAGTGTTGACCAACGGAGGGGACCTACGGGCCGTAGGTCGACCCACGGTCCGTAGGTCGAGTCGTCGATCAAAGCCGCGTCCCAGAAGTTTATTTTCTTATTTTGTTTCCTTTTTGTTTAGGACATTTTTTCTATAAATAGGGTATGTAAACCTCGTTTTTTAGAGTTAGACATTATTGTTTACTTTTAGGTCTTGAAATATTATTGGGAATTAACTTGCAAACTTTGGCAATTTGATTTTAGCTTTCGGTTTATAAGATTTCCGCTTTGAAATTCAATTGGAGATTACGGGTTTCTTTTACTCTAAACGTAAGTTCATGAATTCTCTTCACAAAAATATGAATTGTGTTCTTTCAAGCATGAGTAACTAAATCCACAACTAGAGTTGTGGAACCATGAGCAATTAACAAAGTATGAATAATAACTAAGTAATTCTTGAATAGTGTTCTTGCATGTATTGTTAATTCTTTCACTAAGAAGTCTTTTTAACGGTGCGCAATGTTAGAACTCTCCTCATTGCTACTTGCCGGACCAAGGAGGTAGTTAATGAGAAAAGAATTAACAACAGAGATTTAGTGTGATACTATCTAATAGTCAAATGTCAATTGGTGTGAGGGTGAAAACTAAGTCATACATTGATGTGATGTCTAATATGAGGTAAAGGTAAGGGTTAATAAAGTATACACACGTAGCCGGACCAAAGTGCGGGGCAAAATTTCCTATTTTGGAGGACCAATCACTTAGGGATATCTATCTTACCAACTTTGACATGTAAAACACTAGGAAAGGATTACTATTATTAGGATTACCGTGTTAAGAGCTTATGGGGAATAATACACCCTATTTTCTTTCTCTTATTGATAACTCGAAGTTTGAATCTTGCTCACTTGTTACTTAAACAACAATCAGTTATTTGTTTCACAAATCCCCCCCTTTATTTACTTGTCTCGGAAATAAGTTTGACTAAACGAATATAATAGTGAGTTAAGTTGGGTTCTTTACTTGATAACGATCGTTTATACTTCTTTAGGGAGGTGTAATTTGGGCGTATCACTTTACTCATGGACTCACTTTTAGCTTTTTATAATCAACATGAGGAAACAAGTTTGATCGAAATACTCTCAAAGTAAACTCGGTAAAAAGGGTTCATAAGAGAATATAAACACGAACAACAACTCAAATATCCCAATGCATAATATACAGCAAGTCAAAATCAAGAATATAAAACTCGGAATCTATACCATTACTCATATCAAGAATTCTTGAAATTAAGGGTATAACCCTAAATTATACTCTTACTGACTGAATTTAGATGTAGGGAATGAGGATAAACTCAGTCCATCACTATGAATAGTCTTACATACATGGAAGAACAACGTTCTTAAAGAAACTCGAAAAACTTGAAGAAGATGCTTGAAAACCCTAGTTTTCTCCTCTTGGATCCTTGCTCTGAGTATTGGGAACGTTAATGAACGTGAAAAGGGTTGATCAACACTATTTAAACCCTTAATTAGGGGTAAAAATATTGGGATTTAGTCTTAGGAGAGGTGGAAAAAGACTGGAATACCTCTACTAAAACTATCGGTTCAACTCTATAGGTGTGACCTACGAATCGTAGAAACTTATACGGTCCGTACTGGTCAACCGTAGAACGAGTACTGGAGACTCAACTTTGGGGTCAACTTCTATGAGGCACATCATATGGACCATAGGACTAACTACAGTTCGTAGTACCCTCTCATAGAACCCAAAGTTCCTCAAAATCTTACTATGTCTGGAACACTCTTATGGTTCCTCTCTACGACTCGTAGACCATTCTATAGACCGTTCAGTCAATCCATAGGTCAACATAAGAGACTTCATATTTTTCTAAAATTCTTTCTAGTTCCTACAAGACCCTTCCTGCGACCCGTAGAACCTTCTATGGTCTATAGGTCGACTCGTAGAACCTGACACCAGATCATTTTCTGCAACTTTTTCCTTTCCAACCCAAGTCCCAAGTTCTGAGGTATTACAAGTGATGCAAAGAAGCCCTTCACAGAAAACTCAAAGTCAAAGACCTAGGAGATCTTAAATATTTCTTGGGGATAGTGATGTTGAGGTCTAATTCTGGAATATTATTGAATCGGAGGAAGTACTTATTAGAATTGACGCCAGAAATGGGACTTGGAGGATAAAACCCATCAACAACATCTTTAGAGACTAATGTCTGGTTAACCGCTATAGAGTTTGATGAACCAACAAGGAGTAGAGGTGATGCCTTATTAGGAGATACGGGTACTTATTAGAGACTACTGGGAAAATTGTTATAGTTGACCATAACAAGGATAGACATCAGCTACATTGTGCAAGCATTGAGTCAGTTCATGCAACAGCCAAAACAATCTCATTGGGAAGCTGTTATCAGAGTAGTAAGATACTTGAAACTTGCATCTGGGAAAGGTATACTCATGAGTTTATTAACTAGTCAAGAGCTCACATGTTGGTGTGACTCACATTGGATAGCTTGCCCAAATACTAGAATGTGACAGGCTACTTACTAAAATTTGGGAGTTCATTGGTGTTCTGGGAATCTAAGAAGCAGGGAAGTTATGAGTGACAGTAAAGATGCTCTACAGATTGCATCTAATTCAATATTTCATGAACGAACGAAGCACATAAAGATAGATTGTCATTTTATCTGGGACAAGATCAAGAGTGGACTTATTGAGACAATGTTTGTTAGAACTAAAAAACAACAAGCAGATTTGCTAACTAAGGGGCTTAATAAAGTGCAACATTCCTATTTGACGAACAAGCTAGGAGTGTTTAACATTTTGCATCCTCCAGCTTGAGGGGGATTATTAAAACGTGACAATTTAGGCTGTTAATATTGTTACAATTAGTTAGATTAGTAGTTAATTGTACAGCTGTAAAGTGTAGTTAGTTAAGGAGGTTAGCTTAGCATTTTACTCTATATATTCATAGCTATTATACACATAACAATTCAGATCAATACAATTCTCAATTCCAAAATATCTTCTTATTACATAGTTCTCTCTAGATTATTGATCTCCATTGATGAACAAATTGAGCTAAATTTTAAAGCTCATAGCTCATATTTTCACACGAAACAACACCGAGTATAACTTGGAGACCTTTAAAATATGTATCGTTTAATAGAAAATTTGAATCCTTAACCTATAAAACATGGTAAATAATACATCATAACACGTGGCAGTTGGACACCTTTAAAACTAGGTATCGCGTTGATGGCTCCAAGATAATGAAGGTGTGCTTAGACCCCAAGGAACAAAATCTTAACACGTGACAGTTCAGGTTGTTAATATTGATACAATTAGTTATATTAGTGGTTAATTGTGCAATTGTTAAGCTAGTGTAGTTAGTTAAGGCGGTTAGCTTAACATTTTACTTTATATATTCATAGTTATTGTACACATAATGATTCAGATCAATACAATTCCCAATTTCAAAATATTTTCTTCTATAGTTTGCTCTAGAATATTGATCTCCGTTGATGAACAACTTGAGCTAAGTTTTCAAGCTCATAGCTCATATTTTCACATGATATCAGTGCAGTAGATTTGATTCGTTATGTAATTCTTTCACGCATCCTCAATTGAAGCTTACTTTTGCAGTTTCCATGATAGTAGTGAAGATTGATGTTATTCATCTTCTGTTTCTAGGTCAGGCAGATACTCCAGGATTTGTCCTTATTTCGATGAAGCTTACCGGATCTAAAAACTATGTTTATGGAGTAGATTGATGAGAATTGAACTGCTACGTAAGAGTAAGCTGGGATTAGTAATTGGAGCATGCACAAAGGCTTCGTTTGATGCTCAATTCCATGAGAAATGGAAACATGCAAAGATAATTTTCTATTATGACTCATGAAAACAGTCTTTCCAGATCTCCTGAGTGGGATTGTGTATTCTTTGAATACACATCTGGTTTGGGAATATTTGAAGGAAATCTTTGACAAAGTGAATAGAATAAGGATTTGATAATTACACAAGGAAATCACTACATTGATGCAAGGTACCAAATTTGTTTTAGTTTCTTTCTTGAAATTAAAGGAGTTGTGGTATGAATATGATGTATTGGTTCCATCACCAAGTTGTGGCTTTGAGAAATCGAAGGACTACATTGAACATTTGAACCAACTGAGGTTGCTTCATTTCCTTATTGGCTTGAATGAATCGTATGACCAATCCAGGAGGCAAATCCTCATGAAGTCAGTAACTCTTTCCTTGGGACAAGCATATTCTATGATAATCCAAGATGAGAGTCAATAAGTAGTTGAAACAACATTGTTGCTAAGACAACTAAGAAGATGGAATCCTTCACACGACAGGAAAGTGTCTTGAATACGCAAACAGGAAAAGGTATAGGATTAAGAGGAAAGTAGTATGACTTAGATGAAAGGTCGCACAAGGGAAAATTGTTACAAACTAGTTGGCTATCCACCTAGGAAACCATATGGAGGAGGAAATGGTAACTCTGATGGTTGGAGAAGGAATTAAGGTAACTCTGATAGTTGGAGAAGGGATCAATCATTAGCTGTGAATCATGATGTTGCATCTTCATCCAAGAGCACTGATGAGGTCATCATGAAAGACAAGGACAATTTATAGTCCTTTTTCTAATGGACAAGGCAGATATATGCTTTAAAATGGGAATAAATCATTAAGTCAAAGTACTCAATTTAACTGTCTGAAAATATTGAATGATAGTAGTAAGAATTTTAACAAAATTTATGAAAAGCAATACTGAAAGACTCTCAATACTATCTATTTATGAAGCCTCTACTGTTTTAAGACAGGGGCCGGGACAAGACTCACAACAACATTAAACAAACTAAGACTGAACTAAAATGATTGAAGTCCTCCGGAAGCAAGAAGGTCGCACGAAAATATTATCATGAGTGCGAAGTGATCTCGACGAAGTATCGGTTGATGATCTTGAACATCGGTATTTGTATCCTAAAAAGATGCAGATCAAACAACATTAGTACATCAAATGTATGAGTATGTAATATAGCTGAAGGAAATATTAACTTAACTAAAAAGGCTGAAATATAACTCAACTGAATGTAAAGCGTAAGCATGAGATAAAATCGTTTAAAGCTTCACAATAAAAGTAAATATAATAACTCACTGAACTGAATATATATGTATAACAAAATACTCATTACTTAACTGGATATTTTCTCTAAAAGACAACCATCATTATGAGTCTCGTGATAATACAACGTCTCGATCACGCTGTCAGAACTGTCTTATACCTTGCCGGAGTATAGAACAAACTCAAGTCATGGATCCACTATAAAGGACTGCTCAAAGGCAGTGAGGAATCACCCGAAAGTTGATGTGATTTTAACCCGCGCTGGCTACATGGTTTATTCTAAATTTGTAGCTATTGTACACTTAACAATTCAGATCAATACAATTCTCAATTCTAAAATATCTTCTTCCATAGTTCTTCTAGAATATTGTTCTTCGTTGATGAACAACTCGAGCTAAATTTTCAAGCTCATAGCTCATACTTTCACACGAAACAACACCGAGTATAAGTTGGAGACCTTTTCAGCAGTTATCATAAAATTTATGTATTAGTTTTATAAAATTTAACAAAGAAGATAGACATTTTCTTTTTATCATTATTCCCGCATTTTATTAAAATAGAGAACAAACATTTTTTTAAAAAATATGTGTCGTTTAATAGAAAATTTGAATCATTAACCTATAAAACATGGTAAATAATCCATCATTATAAGTTAAATATCATGTGTACAAATTAATCTTTTATACCATCGGTGTGGGTAAGCTAAACTCATCGCAAACACTTATTTATTAGACTTCTGAAAATACAAGTGTTCCTTCACCATTTTGTATACTTTTCATTATCTTGTTAATATCTTAAAAGGTCACTCAACTTTGAGAATTTATCTAATAAAGTTATTAAACTTTGTTTTGTATCAATAAAATCACTCAACTTTAACCTTTGTATCAATAAAATCATTTAACTAAATTTATCATTAAAATTGTTTTGATATAATAAAATAAATTATTTTTATGCCATATATATATTAAGTTTAATAATAAAACTTTTGGAATTGTTGACGTGACAACCTTAATTATTAATTTTAAATAGGATTAACACACTAAACCAACATTTTACCCGTGATATATCCCACCTAGGAGCCCTTATTTGTTGGTGATAATTTAAAGTCTTAAACCTAACCTAGCAATGAATATTGAGAAGTTTGATAAACAAATTAGTCAGCGCTTTACACAGAATTTTTTTTTCCTTTTCGTAGTTATTTTTTATGCTATGCATACATTTATTAATGAAGTAATTTAATTACAAAACTTTCACTGCAAATGAGACGTGACAGCCATAATTATTAATGTATTCGCTTAATTTAATAGGATTAACACACTAAATCAACATTATACCCGTGATATATATCCAAACCAGGAGACCTTTATTTGTTGCTTAATTAAATGCATAATAATTAAACTCCATTAATGTATACTTGGCATAAAAAAAAACTATTTTGTGATATCAAAAAAAAAATCAATGATAAATTTAGTGAAGTGATTTTATTGATACAAAAGATTAAGTTGAGTGATTTTTTTTATACAAAAGTGTAAGTTGAGTGATTTTATTGATACAAAACAAAGTTCAATGACTTTGCTAGATAAATTCTCAAATTTTAGTGATCTTTTGAAATATTAACTCCTTCATTTTGCTTTCACATGTATAAATCATTATTCGGTTTTATATAGTAAAAAAAGAGTGGCAAATTATTGTCATTTAGTAAAGAGTACAAATACTTTCTATCAAAAATTTCTTCATTCTTATAACTCGAATGCAAAACCTCATTTTGTAGATAATACAACATACTAGTTATCTTCTCATGGAGAGAAATATGAGTTTGACTTTAGTCATATAAACTTAAAATTTTCACTCAAGTCTAATTCCTAATAAAGTTTTTATTTATTTTTCCCTAAGCAATGACGAACCAAGCAAAATATCGTTATCGTCACGTACTATAAGGAAAATGTTTTTCTAGTACATTTTCCAATATATAACTAGGTATAAAGTGACATATTGTAATTGTACGAGGTGTGTAAAATATTGTATTAATAGAATAATGTTTGGATGATATCTTTTTTTTTTAATATTTAAAATTAAAGACAAAATCTAAGGGTTGATTTTCAATTTTCAAATACATGCTCTGCACAGAATGATACGATGAAACTTGATTGAAATTTTCCATTCAATAATATTGAGCGGCTGTTGTCACGGATATTTTGATTGAATTGATTAGAAAAGAAAAAATAATACTCCCTTTGTTCCATTTTATGTGGCACTTTTCGAATTTCAAGATTCAAACAAGTCTATCTTTGACCGTAAAATTTTCATAGATTTTTTAAACATTTTGAATTTTCAATTATTGTGACTTGTAGTACTTTTTATGTAGTTTACAAATATATAAATTTTATTTCAAAAAAAATGAAGATTCCATGCGTAAATTCCCGGTCAAATTAGAAAGTTTTTCACTATTTTAGCAAAAAATTGTTTGTCATCGTTCATTTTATCGGTGAACTGATTCAATACGAAATGAGTAGAAAAATTATGTTAAATTTTTCTTTAATTCACGCTTTTAAAAAATCTTTATTTCTAATAGTGTGTAATCAAATTATGTTGCTTGCTCCTAGGATTGAGTGCATCATTTATAAATGGTCTAGATTAATCGACCAAGTTATTTTGCTCCTAGGATTAATCGACTCAAGTTGTAACATATTAAATAGGTAAAAGATCACTTTCAATAAATCTCTCAAAGTCATGACACCAATTAATTGAACTTATGACATTAATATAATGAATATTGATAGCCAACCCAAACATGTCAACATAGAATGTTTCAAACAACATATCGTGTATCATAAGAAAAATAATTTTGCAAATTTAATACTATCTCTTTATCTTATTTTCTTGATTGAATTTTGAAGAACTCCTAATAAATTCACTTTAAGAAACATATAAATTATAATGAAAATGATTTGAATCATTACTCAAAATAGTTATATATTGAGGATCTTATAGTTGTCGAAATATATAGATGGATTTGTCACGATCTTGTCACTGAGTGATATCCATACTAATTCTTCGGTGAAAAAATTAATTTACTAACCCAACTTAACCAATCAAGATTTACTATAGATATCAAATCATGAAATAAAACAACGAAATAACAGTTAAAAATAGATAAAGACTAGAGTTTCCATAAACTCCATCATTTAATAAAATCCATTTGCAAAATTTAACTCTCTAGAATATAAAAAGTCATAGTACCATAACTCTAAATAGTCGAAAATGATGATGGAACCCCGAAAACTTAGAAAACAATAAACTAAAGTCTGAAATGTCTAAGTCCGAAAAGATAGACTAAGAAATGGAGAAGAATCCATGACAGTCCAAAAGAGCAACTTACCCTTGGATTCGAAGGTCACGCATCTCTCAACTGAGGTCTCGTATCAACCACCTAAATATCCCCTGAACTCAAAAAGAAAAGAGTAAGTACAGTATCAGTACACACTGTGTACTGATAGGATCATACTGCCATTTCCAAAATATGATTGTAAACAAGTAACTACAAAATAGTAATACATGTTAACACATATACCAACAGACACAACATAATACAGATTCTCAATCACAACCTTGACTTACCCATGCATGTGAAACATGTCTCATATGATCACAAAATGCACATACCTAATCCTCTCATGAAAGCCACACACAAACGATTAGTGTACCAGCATGATATCCGACTCAATCATTAATGATTCATACTATGTGTGGAATCCGAGTCAATCATTAGTATCATGTACTGGCGTGGTACCTGAGTCAACCATCAATCACAAACAACATGCACAATCACAATCGCATTAATGAACAACCAACTTGAAACCACAAGTAAATAAATAGGTTCACTGCATGAGATTACCACATGAAGTCATTTTATATTAGCCTTCTAGTTTTCCCCACATGTATCGCACAAATAATACTACAAATCAGTTAACATGCACACATTACATACTTTGGAAAACAAACAAACCGTCACCTACCGTGAATCAATCCTTGGAAACTCTAAAGAGTCTGAGCTTTGCCTTTTTTGCAATGCTTTGATTTGTTCTTGGTCGAAAACAATAATAAAACACAATAATGAAGGACAAATGACCTAAAACTACCCGAATTATACTCAAATCCTAACTCCGTGTCAATTCATGATCATTCTACCCCGATCAGGACTTTTCCATCATCAATTCAAGTCAAAACCCTCCCTCAAGAGCAATATCCTAGATTCTAAGGCTTAAGAATCAATTTACAATATAGGGAAGTAATTCACTTACCTTTATCAAGGAAATCAATGGAAAAACTTATGGAAATTTCCCTAAATCGCCTTTCATTTTAATTCCCAAGAAAGAAATACAGAAAAATAAAAGGCTTTGGGACTTTCCGGATTAAAATCCAACTTATCCCGCTATAGCGGCCCACCCGCTATAGTGTCTGCACAATTGGTCCCGCTATAGCAGCGTGACATCCGCTATAGTGGCTTACACGAAATTAGAGATTCGTAAACTTTCCCCAGAGCCCTCATTTTGCAACATATTTTCAATCATTGGCGTTCTATATAAACTATTTCACGCCAAGTTCGATACCGAGAGTTATACTCACCCCAATTTGATTCCAGAAGGCTCTATAAACTCCAGTGTCTTAGCTATTAGGAAATACGATTCAATCTTAGATACACCACCCAATCCATTCCTAAATTGCTCTAGACTTCATCTTACTCAGATTCCATCTGAGACTGATCTAGCCTAGCTTAGAATTTTAAGTCTCTACCCCAAAAAAAAATCTAACCCGATTATTTCACCATTGGTCTGCCCATAACAACCGGAGTAGATCATTACAGGATTGATTGTCTTCATCTTGAACGTCACATTACTTTTATTAATAGATTAATGTCACTCTTTTTCAAAATTCATTTGACATTTTCTTTTAACTTTGGGACATCTCAAAATGTTTTGATATTATTTTACTACTAATAAGACTTTTTAAATTGCAAGAATTTATATTCGTTAAGCTATTTGTTTCTTAGTATTAATGTGCTTTTTTTTCTTTTTTAAATATTCTTAATTTAAAATCTAAACTTTGAATTCAATTGTATACCAGTAGAAATTTACGACGGACGAAATTTTGTAGCAAACAATAAAAATTTCACACTAATTTTACTTAGCTACATATAAGCGACAAATTATAAGAAAACTCAATCACTTAGGAGCTTTTTTAGGGACGGATTAGCTATGGAAATTTGACATATATTATTCTATTATGTAAAAATTTCACACTAATTTTACTTAGCTACATATAAGCGACAAATTATAAGAAAACTCAATCATTTAGGAGCTTTTTTAGGGACGGATTAGCTATGGAAATTTGACATATATTATTCTATTATGTAAAAATTTCACACTAATTTTACTTAGCTACATATAAGCGACAAATTATAAGAAAACTCAATCATTTAGGAGCTTTTTTAGGGACGGATTAGCTATGGAAATTTGACATATATTATTCTATTATGTAAAAATATAATATGCTTAGTCAATCTTTATAGAAGCAAGTATAATGCCTTCTTATCTCAATTTTTTTTATACATTTGCAACACGTTATTCACTAAACCATACTATTGGTCCACGTGTCAAGTATACAATGACCAATTCCTTCTTCCCTTCTATAAAAACCCCAAACTTTCTTGTTAATTTCACCAAAACATCAATTACTTGCTTGATTAATTTTCTGAAATACTCTCATTATTATTAAGTCTTTCAAATTCAAAAATTATAATGTCTGGTTGTGGTTCTGGCTGTGGTTGCGGTTCTAGCTGCAGTTGCGGTAACGGTGGAGGGTAAGTCAACTGAGCTTCTAAGATTCACTTTTTTTTTTTACGAATGTCTTGAACTCGTAATACTTTTTTTTAACTTTAGTTTCAAATATTCTATTTTCAATTTCCACCAAACTTATGATATACAAATAAGTTTGATGGTACATAAAAATATGTACCACGTGTATATATATATATATATATATATATAGTTCAATTCGAGAATAATAAATATGAGTTGCGATAGTTATAGTATCTGAATTTGTTGCAGGTGCAGCATGTACCCTGATTTGGAGAAGTCCACTACCTTTACCATCATCGAAGGAGTTGCACCTATGAACAAGTAACTAATACTTTATTTTGTTGTTAGTTTTAGTTTTATGTATTTATGGTCTAGAATATATTAACATGATTAGATGACTTATAAATTATAATAAAGTAATTGAGTTCAAGTAATATCAATCGAATTAAAATAAATTTTAAAAAATATATCAATCAAATTTGAAAGAATTATTTTTCACTATCATGTCCCTTTTACCTTGTTGAGCCTCACATTGGTAGGTTAAGGGTTACTTGATGATCTCCTTATATATGGTCCGGGAGAAAATTCTCCCTTTTTGAGCTAACTTTTCTGCGGTTGATCAGTTAGTTAGGCTCAAGATTCATATCTTTTTTATATGGTATCAGAGTCAGGTTTTATTTAATTTATTATTTCATTCCAATCTTTATATCATCCACACTCCAAATGTCCAGTCCTAAATGTGGGTATTGAGTTCACACCAGTAGATTAATAAGGGCTACTTGGTCTACTTATATGGTCTTGGACAATAGCCTCCTAATGAGCTATATATCTTTTAGGATTGATCAATTACCTAAAAAGTCCATTTTTATATACACCTATCATATATAGCAGGTAATCTCTGTCTTACTTTCAAGATTACAAATCTCACTTTTCTCGAGAGTAATGTGTAGTATCTTAACTTTTGTAACTCAACTTTTAAATCATTGGTGCATATAATTTAAACTCAAGGTATTACAACTATAATAATTTAAATGGGGAAGTTGGTAAAAATGGCAAAATATCACAAGTTAATTTATTTTGTATGATTAAATTTGCAGCAATGCAATGGCTGAAGGATCAATTGAGAAGGCAAAAGAAGGAGGAAATGGGTGCAAGTGTGGATCAAGCTGCAACTGTGACCCTTGCAACTGTTGAAGTGCTTCCACTATGAACATGAAATAATAAATTGTGTTACGTAATATTTTGTGTCATAAAAACATTGTACAGTAATTTGAATAAGACTATATATAGCCATGTAAAGAATAATAATGTGTCATGTTCTTATACTATACTTTCATGGTTTTTTCTGTTTGGTGGTTTAATTTGATGTTTGTTTGAAGGATGGTTATATGAGTTGTAACCCAAAATATATTTATGTGCAATATATATAAGTTATTTCCTTCATTCATTGTGTCTAATTTCTTTTCTTTCTAACATAATTAATTAGTCACTTATTCCTTTTATAAAGTATTGAATATATTCTGATATCCGCGAATTCGGAATTCGGAATTCGAAATTGTAAGTTATTATATGTTTATATAATTATTGTTTTTAAAATAAAGATATAGTTCCATGTACCTTACAGAGTGAGGAAATTAAGCTTTCCGCAAGGTTCATGTTCGCCTTGTTAGGGAATTGGAGAAGAAGTTCAGAGGAAAGGATGTGAATATCTTTATTGCCACCAGGAGGATAGTGAGACCTGTCAAGAGAGGTTCAGCTGTTCAACGACCCCGCAGCATAACTCTTACTTACATCTGTTCATGATGCCATATTGTAGGATTTGGTTGTCCCAGGGGAAATTGTTGGGAAGCGTACTAGGTATCGCGTTGATGCATGGCTCCAAGATAATGAAGGTGTGCTTAGACCCCAAGGAACAAATTATTAACACATGACCGTTTAGGCTGTTAATATTGTTAAATTAGCTAGATTATTGGTTAATTGTACAGTTGTGAAGCTAGTGTAGTCGGTTACCTTAGCATTTTACTCTATATATTCGATCGTAGCTTTTGTACACATAACAATTCAGATCAATAATTTTGAAATATCTTCTTCTATAGTTCGCTCTAGAATATTGATCTCCATTGATGAACAACTTGAGCTAAGTTTTCAAGCTCATTGCTCACATGGTATCAGTGCAGTAGATTTGATGCTCCTTCATGAATCCTCAATTGAAGCTTTCCTTTGTAGTTTCCATGACAGGAGTGAAGATTGATGCTACTCATCATCCTCTGTTTCTAGGCCAGGCAAATACTTCAGGATCTGTCCTTATTCCGGTGAAGCTTACCGGATCTAAAAACTATATCTTATGCAGTAGAACGATGCGAATTAAACTGCTAGGTAAGAGGAAGTTGGGATTAGCTAGTGACAAAGGCTTCGTTTGATGCTCAATTCCATGAGCAATGGGATTATATTATTCTATCATGACTCGCAGTCTTTGCACATCTCCTGAATAGGATTGTTTAATTATTCTTCGAATACACATATGATTTGAAGGAAATCTTTGACAAAGTGAATAGAGTAAGGATTTGATAATTACACAAGGATGCAAGGTACCAATTTTGTTTCAGTTTCTTTCTCAAAATTAAAGGAGTTGTGGTATGAGTATTGATGTATTGGTCCATCACCAAGTTGTGGATGTGAGAAATTGAAGGACTACATTGAACATTTGAACCAACAGAGGTTGCTCCATTTCCTTAGTGGCTTGAATGAATCATATGACCAATCTTCATGAAGTCAGTAATTCCTTCCTCAGGACAAGCATATGTCATGATAATCCAAAATGAGAGTCAATAAGTAGCTGCAGCAAACATTGCTGCCAAGACAGCTGAGAAGATGGAATCCTTGGCACTGTAGGCAAGGGTCTTGAATCTGCAAGCAGGAAAAGGTAGAGGATTCAGAGGAAAGAAGTGTCACTTAGATGAAAGGTCACACAAGGGACGATTGTTACAAACTAGTTGGGGAACCACATGGAGAAGAAATGGTAACTCCGGTGGCTGGAGAAGGAATGAAGTTGACTCTGATAATTGGAGAAGGGATCAATCACCAGCTGTGAATCATGCTGATATTGCATCGTCATCCAAGACCACTAATGAGGTCATCATGAAAGACAAGGACAATTTTATAGTCCTTTTTCTAATGAACAATACAGGCAGATATAGGCTTTAAAATGGAAATAAATCATTAAGTCAAACTATTCAATTTAACTGTGCAGTAATAGTATCTCAAAAGCAATATTGAAAGACTCTCAATACGATCTATCTATGAAGCCTCTACTGTTTTTAAGACAAGCGTCGGAACAAGACTCACAATAACCTTAAATAAACTAAGAAAAAACTAAAATGATTGAAGTCCTCCGAAAGCAAGGAGGTCGCACAAAAATGTTATCATGAGTGTGAAGTGATCTCAACGAAGTATCGATTGATGATCTTGAACACCTGTATTTGTATCCTAAAAAGATGGAGATCGAACAACGTCAGTACATCAAATGTATGAGTATGTAATATAGATGAAGGAAATATTAACTTAACTAAAAAGGCTGAAATATAACTCAACTGAATGTAAAGCGTAAGCCTGAGATAAAATCATTTAAGACTTCATAATAAAAGTAAATATAATAACTCACTGCACTGAATATATATATATA